>NC_073402.1:29257004-29492004 GCF_028641065.1 Leucoraja erinaceus | reverse complement strand
GTCTACCTTCGATTTTCCAGCATCTGCAGTTCCTTCTTAAACAGGTGAAGGATCGAACATTTAGTGCAAATTAAAGTCCAGTGAAGTTCAATAAAAGATCGCCCGAGGGTCTCCAATGAGGCGGACGGCAGCTCAGGACCGCTCTCTAGTTTGTGGTAGGATGGTTCAGTTGCCTGATAACAGCTGGGAAGAAACTGTCCCCGAATCTGGAGGTGTGTGCGTTTTCACACTTCTGTACCTCTTGCCTGATTTTTTTTAAACCCCTGTCCCACTGTACGAGTTCATTCCAAGAGCTCTCTCCCGACTTTGCCCTGATTCGAACTCGGAGATTTACGGTAATGGCCGCTCGTCGGTACTCGGGGCACTCGTGGACATTTTTCAACATGTTGAAAAGTCTTCACGAGTCTTCCCGTGCTTGCCTGCCATTAGCAAGCCTTCCCGCGCACCTGCCGTTAGCGTTACGAGCCGCTAAGAGACGCCCCCCCGAGCTCCGACGTACCCGCTACGTTCATTCTCCGTGCTTACCACGAGTTTGATTTTTTAAAAACTTGGTAGAGCTCTTGGAATGAACTCGTACAGTGGGACAGGGCTATAATATTCTGGATGGAGCTCTTCACACATGGAGAACAATTGTCAGGACAGCATGTATCAGGCCAAGAGGCGTGATGGTAATGAAGAACCGAGCTCTATTTTAGCATTGCTAATCTATTTAAGGAGTATATTAATGTATATCATGTATCAAGTGGAGTTGTTCTAACTGATTATACTGCTGGACCTAGACATAGAGTCAGACAACATCAGTAAATGCATGGATGATATTTAATAGGAGAGAGAAATTATATCATCTGAGGACACAAAGTGCTGGAGTAACTCAGTGGTTACAAATAAAAGAGTCTCAACCCGAAAACGTCACCCATTCCTTCTCCCCAGAGATGCTGCCTGTCCTGCTGAGTTACTCCAGCATTTTGCATCTATCTTCGGTTTAAACCAGCACCTGCAGTTCCTTCCGACACATAAGGCTCCATATTAACGTGCCATATAGATTTGCAAAATGTTCTTTCATTTCTAGTAATGCAAGTTTATTGAGTCCAGAAACACAATGCAAGTGTGTTTAGAAGTTAAAAAAAAAACAGTTACTGACTTATTAGGAGAAACAATTGCTCAATAATTTCAATTATATTGCAGATCACAAAAGAAATTAAGATTTTCTTCCTTAATTCTTGGAAAATATACTTTCAATTATTTTTATAAATGAATTAATGGTTCAGTCTCGACACGAAACGTCACCCGTTCCTTCTCTCCAGAGATGCTGCCTGTCCCGCTGAGTTACTACAGCTTTTTGTGTCTATCTTCATCTGAAGTGATAGGTGTATACAGGTGAGGGAGCTTTGAATGGCAGCTGGGAGGAGTGAGTGACCAAGGCTAGAGTTACTCCAGCACTTAGAGTCATAGAGTGATACAGTGTGGAAACAGGCCCTTCGGCCCAACTTACCCACACCGGCCAACATGTCCCATCTACACTAGTCCCACCTGCCTACGTTTGGTCCATATCCCTCCAAACCTGTCCTGTCCATGTACCTGAAGAAGGGTTTCGGCCCGAAACGTCGCCTGTTTCCTTCGCTCCATAGATGCTGCTGCACCCGCTGAGTTTCTCCAGCAATTTTGTGTACCATGTACCTGACTAACTGTTTCTTAAACGTTGGGTTAGTCCCAGCCTCAACACCCCTGTTAGATCACCCCCCATCCACCTGCGCTCCATGGAATAGAGTCCCAGCCTACTCAACCTCTCCCTGTAGCTCACACCCTCTAGTGCTGGCAACATCCTCGTAAATCTTCTCTGAACCCTTTCAAGCTGGACAATATCGCTCCCATAAACGGTGCCCAGAACTGAACACAATACTCAACATGCGGTCTCACCAACGTCTTGTACAACCTCAACATGACTCCCCCCAACATCTAACTCAGGGGGGGGGGGGGGGGGGGGTTGGGGGGGTGTGGGGGGGAGGTTCTCAAGATTCCAGCATCTGCAATTCCTCTGTTTCAGATCTCCAACCAGCCAGATTGGCTGAAACGGCTTGTCTCGCTCCAGCAACTAACGTAGACCCTAGGTGCATTTTATAATTGTTCTAGCAGAAGCAATCCAAACGGTACGGTTCTCTGGCTAGCAGCTGTTGTTATACCAGCAGGCTGCAGGCTGCAACATCAGAAAGGTAGACTGGTGCCCCTATGCAGCATTATCTCTCCTACGGTGCAGAGCCTTCTGCTGAGCAGGCCCAAGTGCTTGTAGACATGTACCTAGTAATGTGGAACGAGACTGTGAAAGGACTCCCACTACTGTCATGGATTTTCACAAATAGCAGCAGTAATGAAGCATAAAACTCCTTTCCACTGGTTAACAGAATATTTATAGTTCATGCTAAGAAACTTGATTTTATTTGTTGATAATAAACATAATTTTTTCTAAACCCGCTGCCACATTTCATTACACTGCCTATAATTATGTACTCGCTGGAGCCAGGCGCCAGGATCAACTTGTCACCCTTGTGGCAAGGTCTGAGCGGGCGGGTAGCACACTGCTGGCACAGGGTGGCACAGACAGCCACGGACATCACTGCCACGACAAAGCCCAGGGTATAACCGTGCCAATACTGCCACCAACTCCACACGCTGGGTACAGCACCCTGCTGTGTGGCCTGGAATATCCTGCGCACCTGGCAGCAGGAACACGGCAAGATCCCACACACACCACTGCAGCCCACACGCACCACTGCATCTAACACACACCACTGCAGCTAACACACACACCACTGCAGCCCACACACACACCACTGCATCCCCCACACACACCACTGCAGCTAACACACACACCACTGCAGCCCACATGCACTACTGCAGCCCACACACACACCACTGCATCTAACACACACACTGCAACTAACACACACACTGCAACTAACACACACACTGCATCTAACACACACACTGCAGCCCACACACACCACTGCATCTAACACACACACTGCAGCCCACACACACCACTGCATCTAACACACACACTGCAGCCCACACACACCACTGCAGCCCACACACCACTGCAGCTAGTTTTATTACTACTTTACGGAAACCCTCTCTCCACTTTTACCTCTTTTTCTCTCTCTCTCCTTTTTCTTTCTTTTCTCTTTCTCTCTTTATCTCTCAATTTTTCCTTTTCCCTCACTCTTTCACTCTCTCTCTCTCTTTTTCGCCCTCTCTGGTTCTCTCTCTCTCTGTCATTTTTTCTCATCCACTTTCTCTTTATCTTTCACTTTCTCCCTCTCCCTCTCTCTCTCTTTCCTCTCGTTCTCTCCCCCCCCCCCCTCTATATATATATATATATCTATATTACTAAATCTCTGATCTTGACCATTTTTGGCCGACTTTTTCCGTCGATGAAAAATGAGAGAGATCTTAATGTTTTTACAAAACTCCCCATTCTCTCTGCTGCCCCCGCTGGCAGCAGGGGCAGGGGCTATAAAACCAGGAAGTGTTGTGCCTCACTCAGTCTCTGCCAGACCCAGGAAGCGAGAGGGTCTGGCAGAGACTGAGCAGCGAATAACATTGAACGCACGTCTACTCCACGGTGAGTCCCCTCGATGAGGCTGTAAAGTTGCTGCAGCCCTTTTTTAAAAGTTTGTGTTCACAAAATGAATTTTGGTGGTCGGGTGTCTGCAGCCCAATTGTTTGCCTTGGCTTGGCTTTTAAAATCGTTGCAACAGTTGGATGCCTGCCCAAGCATCCATACGGCCCACAATGTCTATACTAGCCCTCTGGAAACCAGTACCTTCGGCCCGCAACACCTATACTAGCGCAACAAACAGCCCCCCCCCCCCCCCCAATGGTGAGCAGTATTGGAATTGGAGGAGGGGTGGAATATTGCGTTGGTGACCAGCCCTCCCATGTGATGCTGGGACCCAATGGGTCCCACTTAGTCTAGTATATATATATATATATATATATCTCCTCTTTCTCTCCCTCTCTCCATCCTTCCAATCCACCTCTGTCCTTAGATCTAAACACCATGTAAACAGGTCCTGCAGCCCATCTAGTCCACACCAACCATGTTGGTATATTGGACTAGTGCGCATGGCCCTTTACATTCTTGTGGTGTTTCCCACACACACCCCCCCCCCCCCCCCCCAAACCCTTAACAATCTTATGTTTCAATAATGAAATTCAGCCATGATCATATTGAATGGCGGTGCAGGCTCGAAGGGCCGAATGGCCTACTCCTGCACCTAATTTCTATGTTTCTAATAAGATCCCCTCTCATCCTTCTAAACTCCAGAGTGTACAAGCCCAGCCGCTCCATTCTCTCAGCATATGACAGTCCTGCCATCCTGGGAATTAACCTTGTAAACCTACGCTGCACTCCCTCAATAGCAAGAATGTCCTTCCTCAAATTAGGGGACCAAAACTGCACACAATACTCCAGGTGAATCACCTGACTGTTTTTTCTCCTGACTGGTTAGCACGCAACAAAAGCGTTTCACTGTACCTCGGTACACGTGACAATAAACTAAACTAAACAAAAGTAATTGCTGGAGTAAATGTCGCCCATTCCTTCTCTCCAGAGACGCTGCCTGTCCCGCTGAGTTACTCCAGCATTTTGTGTCTATCTTGGGTGTAAACCAGCGTTTGCAGTTCCTTCCTAAACTAAACCAAACCTGATTAATGTATGATCAATATCAAAGGACAATGGGCGTGAGTCAATGATGGGAGTGTGCCATTTGTAAGACAATTTATTTCGTAGGAACCCACACGAGATGCAAGTTGAGTGAGTTCCTGGTGAATGTTAGACTCTCCCACAGCCCACTGTCTCCACCTCTTCCTTTCTTTCCTCCTCCCCCCCCCCCCCCCCCCCACATCAGTCTGAAGAAGGGTCTCGACCCAAAACGTCACCTATTCCTTCGCTCCATAGACGCTGCCTCACCCGCTGAGTTTCTCCAGCATTTTTGTCTACCTTCGATTTTTCCAGCATCTGCAGCTCTTTCTTAAACATTGTGTAGAATGTTGGTGTGCCGAAAAATGTCATTCTAATCCAGGCATTAAAACGTTCAATAGACAATAGACAATAGACAATAGGTGCAGGAGTAGGCCATTTGGCCCTTCGAGCCAGCACCGCCATTCAATGTGATCATGGCTGATCATCCCCAATCAGTACCCCGTTCCTGCCTTCTCCCCATATCCCCTGACTCCGCTATTTTTAAGAGCCCTATCTAGCTCTCTCTTGAAAGCAGTCGGCGTATCCGGGGCAGAAATGTGACTGGAGGAAGAATAATTTGACCTGCGTCGAATCCATCTGGACGATTCATGCTCGGAGCTGGAGCTGGAGCCGAAAATCTGCTCTAATCCTCGGAGGTTATGAGCTGCGGTTAATGAGGCCATGTCTTTGGTGTGGAATCAGATGTGATCGATGGCAGATGACAGGGGGTAGCGTAACACAGTCGGGACATTTACCGCGCAGATAAAACAGCTTTACACGCGGCCTATCCTCCTTTAATCAGGATTAACCAACAAGAGCCCCCCATGAGTTACTGTTCAGCCTTAAAAGAAGGTAATGCTATCTGGAGTTTTTTGTGTGTGATCTGTGCATGGGAAGTTACTTTAGTAAAATTTGATTGGATTCAAAGCTGGATTAAAAGATTATTGATTTGAGTCTAATTTTATAGTCCAAGACCATTATGGGACTTTACTGGCCTGTGTTAGTCAGATCCCTCGAACCAGAGAAACACAGAAACATGGAAAATAGGTGCAGGAGTAGGCCATTCGCCCTTCGAGCCAGCACCGCCATTCAATATGGTCATGGCTGATCATTCAAAACCCCTTAGCCCCTAAGAGCTCTATCTAACTCCCTCTTGAAAACATCCAGTGAATTAGCCCCCACCGCAGATAATTATTTTTCACACAGAGAGTGGTGAGTCTGTGGAATTCTCTGCCTCAGAGGGCGCTGGAGGCCGGTTCTCTGGATACTTTCAAAAGATCGCTAGATAGTGCTCTTAAAAATAGCGGAGCCAGGGGATATGGGGAGAAGGCAGGAACGGGGTACTGATTGGAGATGATCAGCCATGATCACATTGAATGGCTCGAAGGGCCGAATGGCCTACTCCTGCACCTATTGTCTATTGTTTATTGTCTAATTCCACAGATTGAAAACCAGAGGTTTAAGATAGGGGGGAGGGGAGGGGGAAAGATTTAATTGGAACCTGAGGGGCAACATTTTTACATATAAGGTGGTAGTCATATGGAACAAACTGCCTACGGAGGTCGTTGAGGCTGGCACTACAACACCATTTAGATAGTCACCTGGGCAGGTACATGAATAGGACAGGTTTGGAGTGATATGGGCCAAATGCAGGCAAGTGGAACTAGTGTAGATGGGACATGTTGGTCGGCGCAAGCAAGTTGGGCCGAAGGACCTGTTTCCACCCTGTAGGAGCCATAGTCATCGAGACACACACTGTGGAAGCAGGTCCTTCAGCCCAACTTGCCCACAACAACCAATCCATCTACTAATCTGACTGAATCACTATAGTAAGCAAAGACCCTACAGCGAGCAAGATGGCCCACTCGACGAAAAATATGTAATACGGTCATGGGCAGATTCACGGGTCATTTTCGGCCCCATTTCCGTAACCGGCTTCCGTCTCCGCACCAAGGATCCCGTAGCGGAGCAAGGATACTGGCGCGGAGACGGAGGCCGGTTACGGAAACATCCTCGTAAAAATAAAAGTTATTTGGTAAAAATCTTCCCCTCATTTTCAGAATTTTAATTTATTAACACAAACTGTTCCCCCGCAACGTTGATTACACTGCGGGTCGGGTCGGGTCGGGTCGGGTCGGGTCGGGTCGGGTCGGGTCCGCTTACTGAAATGGATGAAAAAAAGGCCCACGTTCCGCTCCGTTGCGTACTACACGTCAGCCCATTGTCTCCCCCGATCAGTCTCAAGAAGGGTTTCGGCCCGAAACGTTGCCTATCTCCTTCGCTCCATAGATGCTGCTGCACCCGCTGAGTTTCTCCAGCACTTTTGTGTACAGCCCATTGCATTTAGCAGGAGTGGTCTATCTTGCTCCGCTGTAGGATCTTTGGTTAGGAGAACTGGGATGGGGGAGGGGATGGAGAGAGAGAGATAGCAAGGGCTACCTGAAGTTCGAGAAGTCAATGTTCACACCGCTAGACTAAAATCTTTCTCAAAGTAATTGCAGCCGCATCGGAAGTGAGGACATGCTCCAGCTACCAGTCTCGCAACACTCTGAAACGGAGGCGACTCTCTTAATTGTTTATAAACTCAGTTTTAGTAGTATTATAACAGGCACTGCAGGGTGTTGTGTCTGTACTCTGCGAGCTGCCTGAGTCTGTTTGATAATCATTTGGGTCGCCCTGCTGCACAAACGACTGTTTCTGTATGTTTGTTACCAGCTCATTCAATCAACTCCTCCTCCACACCACTGACTGCTGCTTTACTAGGGATAAAAATCCAGCACATAGCTCCGATTCCCAACCTCCCCGCTGAGTTTATGCAAAAACCTCTATTACAGCTTCGTGTTCTGTTTGATGTGCTGTGCCAGCATCATTTATTTCAGCGCGTATGATAAATATTGTGGTTAGAAATCTACATTAAATGCTGAACGGATCTGTCTTCCAGAAGGAAATAATGCAATCCCTTTGAAGTCGATGGTAAAGACTTTGCCTCCTTTCACCATAATGGATGATAATCAATGCTAAAGGATTTGCTCCTCTCCATGTTAGTGCAGAGGAGCGCTGCTGCTGCTGCTGCTGCTGCGGCCCGACCGGAGAGTCGGAGGCTGCAACTGCGGGTCTGCGGACGGCGGCACCGGGAGCCCGCGGGTCCCTGGAGGGAGACCGCTTTTCAGGGCTCTCGCAACGGCGACTTCTCCCGCCCGAGTTGCGGGGTCGAAGAGCTCCTGGAGCGGGGCCTGACATCACCGCCCCGCGCGGCTTGGAATGGCCGTGGGACTCTGCGAGCGCACGCCGGGGGCTCCAACACCAAGACCCGGTGTGCGACCTCGCACCACCCAGCGTGGCTTTAATGGCCGCAAGACAATCGCCATCGCCAGCCGGGGGCTTTGACTTTGATTCTGACATCGGGGGGGGGGGGGGGGGGGGGGAGAGTGCAGTGGAGAGATAAGTTTATTTGGCCTTCCATCACAGCAATGTCATGGATGTTTATGTAAATTATGTTGTGTCTGGGGTCTATTTGTTTGTAATGTATGGCTGCAGAAACGGCATTTCGTTTGGACCTCAAGGGGTCCAAATGACAATTAAATGTATCTTGTATCTTGTAGTGAGGCCACAGTTGGAAAACTGTTTAAGAAGGAACTGCAGATGCTGGAAAATCGCAGGTACACAAAAATGCTGGAGAAACTCAGCGGGTGCAACAGCATCTATGGAGCGAAGGAAATAGGCAACGTTTCGGGCCGAAACCCTGAAGGAAGTAGGCAACGTTTTGGACCGAAACCCTGAAGGAAATAGGCAACGTTTCGGGACGAAACCCGGAAGGGTTTCGGCCCGAAACGTTACCTATTTCCTTCGCTCCATAGATGCTGCTGCACCCGCTGAGTTTCTCCACCATTTCTGTCGACCTTCACGGAATCATTTAGTTTAGTTTAGAGATACAGCGCGGAACCAGGCCCTTCGTCCCCACCGAGTCCAAACCGACCAGCGATCCCTGCGCACTAACACTATCCTACACACACTAGGGACAAGGTTCACATTTACACCAAGCCAAGTAACCTACAAAGCCCGCACGTCTTTGGAGCGTGGGAGGAAACCGGCGATCTCGGAGAAAACTCACGGGGAGAACGTTACAAACTCCGTGCCGACAGCGCCCGTAGTCAGGATCGAACCCGGGTCTCTGGCGCCGTGAGGCAGCAACTCTACCGCTGCGCCACCGAGCCGCCCATTCGACAAATAGACTATTTACCTTTTACTCCAAATAAAGATCTTCAAATATATTAGAAGCCACAAACATGCAGTTGTGGGATTAGAATTAACTCATATAATACATTGGAGAAGATTCTGTCTGAAAATGAGAAGGATGTTCAGCTATTACTGCTGTAACTGTTCACTGGTGTAACTCCTTCATCCTTCCTTATCCGGGCAAAAATCCGGCAGCTAAAAGTCTGAAGAAGGGTCTCGACCCGAAACGTCACCCATTCCTTCTCTCCAGAGATGCTGCCTGCCCCATTGAGTTACTCCAGCATTTTGTGTCTATCTTCGGCTTAAACCAGCATCTGCAGTTCCTTCCTACACTTATCATTTGCCAGGCTTTGTCCTGCCCCCAGCTCCCTTTTCCAGCTATCTCCCCCCCCCCTCCCCCCCCCCTCCCCTACTCCAAACAGCCTGAAGAAGGGTCCCAACATGAAATAGGCACAAAAAGCTGGAGTAACTCAGCGGGTCAGGCAGCATCTCTCTGGAGAGAAGGAGACATGGAGATATTTCTACACACAATACATTTGTAAATTGGCATCTGAATTTTGAAATGTTAAGCTAATGTTAGGATGAGAAACATAGAAACATAGAAATTAGGTGCAGGAGTAGGCCATTCGGCCCTTCATCCAACTCAGTATCCCATCCCTGCCTTCTCTCCATACCCCCTGATCCCCTTAGCCACAAGGGCCACATCTAACTCCCTCTTAAATATAGCCAATGAAGTGGCCTCAACTACCCTCTGTGGCAGAGAGTTCCAGAGATTCATCACTCTCTGCGTGAGGAGGGATCTCAGTGAAACATACTGAATAGGGAAAGGCCTGGATAGAGCGGATGTGGAGAAAACCTTCCCACTAGCGAGAGAGTCTAGGATCAGAGAACACAGCCTCAGAATAAAAAGACATACCTTCTAATGGGAGATGAGGAGGAATTTCTTTATCCAGTGGGTGGTGAATCTGTGGAATTCATTGTCATAGATGGCTGTGGAGGGCAAGTGATTGGGTATTTTTAAAAGCAGAGATAGCTAGGTCCCCAAGAAAGTGTCCCGACCCGAAACGTCACCCTTCCTTTATCTCCAAAGATGCTGCCTGACCCGCTAGACCCGGTGTCATGGGGTCTCACAGCTTGGAAACAGGCCCTTCGGCCCACCTTGCCCACACCGGGCCAACATATCCCATCTACACCCGTCCCACCTGCCTGCATTTGGCCCATACCCCTTTAAACCTCTCCTATCCATATATACCTCCCGAACCAGTCTGTACAAGGGTCTCAACCCACAACGTCACCCATTCCTTCTCTCCACAGATGCTGCCCGACCCGCTGAGTTACTCCAGGTTTTTTGGGTCTATCTTCGGTGTAAAGGTTTAGTATGCATCTTCCATCCGATGAAAAAGAAAAGTAAAATAAATAAATAAGCTGTGTGTCGTGACCATCCGAGGGAGACAGTCCAGGGGGGGTGGGGGGCACTCAGCAGGGCCGGTTCAGAGCCGCTATAGCTCTTGGAATGAAGCTGTTTCTGAGTCTGGAGGTTCGGGCGTAGAAGGCCTTGTAACGTCTGCCGGAGGGAAGTAGTTGGAACAGTCCATTACAAGGGTGTGAGGAGTCTTTATGGATGCTGACGGCCTTCCTGAGGCACCATGTGTGGTAGATGCCCTCCAAGGCTGGTAGCTGTGTCCCAATAATCCTCTACGCTCTGTGGACGACGCGCTGAAGAGCTCTCCTCTCCGCCTCCGTGCAGCTGAGATACCACACAGAGATGCCATACGTTAATATGCTCTCTGTGATGCAGTGGTCAGCAGCTTTCAGGGCAGACCAGTCTTTTTTAATGTCCTCAGGAAGAACAGTCGTTGCTGTGCCTTCTTGACCAGCGCAGCGGTGTTGGTGGACCATGTGAGGTCCTCTGAAATGTGAGTGCCCAGAAACTTAAAGCTGGACACTCTCTCCACACTGTCCCCGTAGATGGAGATTGGGGCGTATTCTCCATTATGGGACCTCCTGAAGTCAATGATCAGCTCCTTGGTCTTGGAGGTGTTTAGTGACAAGTTGTTACGTGCGCACCAGTCCACCAGGTTCTGAGGTCCTCATAAATGAAGAGTCGGCCTGTCCGCGTGAATTCCTCACATAAACCTGGCAAATATCACAAGTAAAATACTAATTATCAGCTTATGAATGTATTGGTATAACCACAGCAGGCTGTGATGTTATACAGATCAGTAAGATGGATGGATCGGGCTTCTCCATGGCAGCAGGGAGACACTTGAGTGGAGATGGTGGGCAGATTTTTAAGCAATCTTTCCTCTGGGCTTCCAACCCAAATTGATCAAGTGCTGGCGATTTGTACATCGCTTCTGCAGCTGTATGCGGGCTAATTGAATAGTGAGAGCCTTTATCGCCACACTGCCCTGTCCCTCAATGAGTACTGTTTATCATTCACTTCTCTCGATTGGAGATATGGAGTTGGGGCTGGCAGTGGAAGCTCACTCCAGTTGTATCAAACGCATAAAGTAATGAATCACTCAAGGGCCTGTCCCCACTTGGTCATCATTTGCACGCCATTTACACCAAAGACCCTACAGCGAGCAAGATAGTCCACTCGATGAAACAGACGTAGTACGGTCATGGGCAGATTCATGGGTCATTTTCGGCCCCATTTCCGTAACCGGCTTCCGTCTCCGCACCAAAGATCCCGTAGCGGAGCAAAGATACTGGCGCGGAGACGGAGGCCGGTTACGGAAACATCCTCGTAAAAATAAAAGTTATTTGGGAAAAATCTTCTCCTCATTTTCAGAATTATAATTTATTAACACAAACTGTTCCCCCGCAACGTTGATTACACTGCGGGTCGGGTCGGGTCGGGTCCGGTTACTGAAATGGATGAAAAAAAGGCCCACGTTCCGCTCCGTTGCGTACTACACGTCAGCCCATTGCATTTAGCAGGAGTGGTCTATCTTGCTCCGCTATAGGATCTTTGGTTTACACGACCTGAGTAGCGCGGGACGGGCGAACGGAGTGGCGTGGAGGAGTGTGGAGTTGCGCGCGGTATCGTGCAGCGCCCCAGGATTTCGTTCTGCACAAAATCTTCACGCGCCACCGGCCTGTCGCATAAATGACGGCCAAGTGGGACAGCCCTTCACTCTTAGTGCTTCTAATAACGTTAATGCCAATGCTGGATAATATATACTCGCGCTTTCATCGCACCTTGCAAACTTCCAAAAAGCCAATCAGGGTAGTTTAGTTTAATTTAGTTTAGTTTAGAGATACAGGTACAGCGCGGAAACTGGCCTTCGTGCCGACCAGTGATCCCCGCACATTGTTGTGGGTCTGTGGAATTTTCTGCTTCAGAGGGCGGTGGAGGCAGGTTCTCTGGATACTTTCAAGAGAGAGCTAGATAGGGCTCTTAAAGATAGCGGAGGCAGGGGATATGGGGAGAAGGCAGGAACGGGGTACTGATTGGGGATGGTCAACCCGTGACTTGCGAGGGTTTTCTCCGAGATCTTCAGTTTCCTCCCACACTCTAAAGACGTACAGGTTTGTAAATTAATTGGCTTGGTGTAATTGCAAACTGTCGCTAATGTGTGCAGGATAGTGTTAGTGTGCGTGGATCGCTGGTTGCTGTGGATTCGGTGGGCCGAATGGCCTGTTTCTTCTAACCTAAACTAAACTCAACTACAAAATTATATAATTTGTAGCATTGAAAGAGATAAAATCCCATTAGGTTAAATGTTCAGAGCCAGAACTATGTACAGCCTTGGGGCTTGTTGATGAGGATGGAGGATTGCAGCATTACATTTTAAATAAGGGGCTGAAATTCTAATCTAGTCCTGGGTTAAACAAGGATAATGGCTTCTACCCTTTGATAACTCATTCGCACACCTTGCACTTCCTTATCTCTGAATCTCCCCCTCCCCCGACTCTCAGTCTGAAGAAGGGTCTTGACCTGAAACGTTGCCCATTCCTTCTCTCCAGAGATGCTGCACAAACTCTATACACAGACAGTACCAGAAGTTACCAGGAGTGGCACGGTGGCACAGCGGTAGAGTTGCTGCCTCACAGCGCCAGAGATCCATGTTCGATCCTGACCTCGGGTGCTGTCTGTACGGAGTTTGTACCTTTTCACACAGAGAGGTTGTGTGCGGGGGTCGTGTGTTGCGGAGAGTGGTGAATCTCTGGAACTCTCTGCCACAGAAGGTAGTTGAGGCCAGTTCATTGGCTTTATTTAAGAGGGAGTTAGATGTGGCCCTTGTGGCTAAAGGGATCAGGGTGTATGGAGAGAAGGCAGGTACGGGATACTGAGTTGGATGATCAGCCATGATCATATTGAATGGCGGTGCAGGCTCGAAGGGCTGAATGGCCTACTCCTGCACCTATTTTCTATGTTTCTATGTTTCTATGTTTCCCGTGGCCCACGTGGGTTTTCTCCGGGTGTTCCAGTTTCCTCCCACACTCCAAAGACGTGCAGGTTTGTAAGATGAATGGGCTTGGTATAAATGTTTAAAAAAATCTCCCCAGGATGGTGTTAATGTGCGGGGGGTCGCTGGTCGGCGCGGACTCAGAGGGCCGAAAGGCTGGTTTCAGCGCTGTATCTCTGAAACAAAATGAGAGGTCAGGATTGATCCCGGGTCTCTTGCGCTGCGAGGCAGCAGCTCCACCCGCTGCGACACCACCGTGACATCAAGCGTCAGATCGCTGACAGGCTGTTGGACGAACAGCGCAGACACACAGGAAATTAATTGCTCACAGAAGTATTAGCAAATCCATCTGTCCCTACTGCTCCCGCCTGCAACCATGTACAACACTCACCCACCCTTGTTCAAAAAAAATACTGCTCCCATTGAAAATCTCCCCCAAAGGCCCGCGTGAGTCAAGAGCTTCCCGGACGGTAAATCGAATGTTTTGTGCATCTCTGACTGAAATAAGTGGGGAAAAATAGAGCGTAAATCGATGAAAGATATGGTGGTGAAGGATATGAACAAATTCTTGGCTCCGATTCACTTCTCGTGCCTTTGCCACCTGTTTATTCTCCGAGTCTTTGGTTTCACAGATGATGGCCAATATTTACATGTTGTAAATCCTTTCCAGTTGATGCCGTGCATCTGTAATCGCTGTGTTTTTCAGAATGTTTCACTAATTTGTTTTTATATAATAGGTCTCAGTCGAGGCCTCCATTTATTTCCAAACATCTGTTCCCTCTGATTCTTCCGCTGGTAGCCAAGGCACATTAATACTGTCGACAATGATTACATTGGATTTGCTCTCTTGTCAATTCCCTCGGAAGGATTTGCGTCTAAAGATCGCTCATCAGCTACAAGTGTTTCAGCTCGTTGTACACACTTAGCCGCAAAGCGATTCCAATCTCCACGTCGGCGCGTGACTCCATTCGGGGGAGGCTAGAAGCTGCCTTACTCCACCCATATGCTTATCGAGAACCTCCCTCGCCTGTATCTACCTATCACTCGACAGGCTTTCTCCACCCACCCCATCCTCTCTTCCAGCTTTCTGTGCAGTTGTACAGAGCCCTACTGGGACCACACCTGGAGTATTGTGTGCAGTTTTGGTAACCCCTAATTTGAGGAAGGACATTCTTGCTATTGAGGGAGTGCAGCGTAGATTTACAAGGTTAATTCCCGGGATGGCGGGGCTGTCATATGCTGAGAGAATGGAGCAGCTGGGCTTGTACACTCTGGAGTTTAGAAGGATGAGAGGGTATCTCATTGACACATATAAGATTGTTAAGGGCGTGGACACACTAGAGGCAGGAAACATGTTCCCGATGTTGGGGGAGTCCAAAACGCTGCCCGTCCATGTTCTCCACAGATGCTGCCTGACCCGCTGAGTTACTCCAGCACTCTGTGAAACGTCACCTATCCATGTTCACCTGCCTGATCTCCAGCACTGTTCACCTATCCATGTTCCCCACAGATGCTGCCTGACCCGCTGAGTTATGGTGCAGCAGCATCTATGGAGCTAAGGAAATAGGCAACTTTTCGGGCCGAAATCCTTCTGGAAATAGGCAACGTTTCGGGCCGAAACCCTTACGGGTTTCGGCCCGAAACGTTGCCTATTTCCTTAGCTCCATAGATGCTGCCTGACCCGCTGAGTTACTCCAGCACTCTGTGAAACGTCACCTATCCATGTTCTCCACAGATGCTGCCTGACCCGCTGAGTTACTCCAGCACTCTGTGAAACGTCACCTATCCATGTTCCCCACAGATGCTGCCTGACCCGCTGAGTTATTCCAGCACTCTGTGAAACGTCACCTATCCGTGTTCTCCACAGATGCTGCCTGACCCGCTGAGTTACTCCAGCACTCTGTGAAACGTCACCTATCCATGTTCCCCACAGATGCTGCCTGACCCGCTGAGTTACTCCAGCACTCTGTGAAACGTCACCTATCCATGTTCTCCACAGATGCTCCCTGACCCGCTGAGTTACTCCAGCACTCTGTGTCTCCAGTTAGGTTTCGGTTTATTATTGGGACAGTGAAAAGCTTTGTTCCGCATGGTTTTCAATCAGATCAAATAATCTGCCCGTCCCGCTGAGTTACTCCAGCATTTTGTGAATATTTGTTTGACGGTGGGGTATTTCTCCCGGCCTCCAGAAGGAGCTTCATCATGTATGCTGTCGTTGTGAGATTCTCCATAGCCTGGTGGTGGCTCAGGGAGGAAGCAGGAGGCTGCACGGTGCTGTGATAATCAACCCTTCATGACAAGTACCTTCCAAGGACCCACTAATTGTAGCATTAGAGAGAATTAGCAGCTCTTATTGAAACCAACATGAAAATGTAGCTCTTTCTCCCCAGAGTCTCCCCGTCCCAAGGACTAAGCTGTGGTCCAAGGTGAACTATGTCAATGACTAAAGTGCTGCACTCACTCCATGCTCAGCATTAGACAGCAACGGATGGCCTGGAGTCAAGAGTGTCTCATTGTACAGACAGACAGACAGACAGACAGACAGACAGACAGACAGACAGACAGACAGACAGACAGACAGACAAGCAGACAGACAGACAGACAGACAGACAGACAGACAGCCAAGCAGACAGGCAGACAGACAGACAGACAGACAGACAGACAGACAGACAGACAGTGGGTTTGAAGACGGGGGGGAGGAAACTAGTTTAGTTTAGAGATACAGTGTAGAAACAGGCCCTTCGGCCCACCAGCGATCCCCATAAATTAGTACTAGCCCACACACTAGGGACAATTTACCATCTTTACCAAAGTCAATTAACCTGCACATCATTGAAGTGTGGGAGGAAACTGGAGCACCCGGAGCAAATCCACGCAGGTCCCAGGGAGTCAGGATCAAACCCGGGTCTCTGGTGCCGTGAGGCAGCAACTCTACCGCTGCGCCACCGTGCCGCCCATTAATGTCTCCAAAGAGACATCAATGTACTTTGAGGGTTTTTCCAACGTTGAACAGTAAAATGTTGCCACAAAGAACTGCAAGTGCTGGTGCAGGAAATAAAAGCGCGTCATTTAGAAATGGATTCAATTGCCAAAGTGCTCCCTCTGCCTTTGCAGGTTGTCGAATCTTGGGCAGCGCATGTGGCTGATGCATTTCCTGCTTAATTACATGGACTAGGTTTCAAAGAACGACCTTCATCTTCTGTACATTGCAAGTTCTTGTAAAAAGTTTTCTTGTCTCCCTTCTTTCCATCCGATATTTGACCTGGCGTTTGGTGTGAACTGGTTTTTGTGGAGGAAGGAACTGCAGATGCTGGTTTACACCGAATGTGGACACAGAGTGCTGGAGTAACTCAGCGGTTCAGGCAGCACATCTGGAGAAAAGGAATAGGTGACGTTTCGGGTCATTAGTTCATAAGGTCATAAGTTATAGGAGCAGAATCAGGCCATTCGGCCCATCAGGTCTACTCCACCATTCAATCATAGCTGATCTATCTCTCCCACTCAACCCCATTCTCCTGCCTTCTCCCCGTAACCTCAGACACCCGTCTTCAAACTGCAACTGGGTTTTGCATTGTTTGTGTATGTGTGTGAGAGGGATGTGAACCAAACTCGGGTAAATGGATTTGTGTTAGAATGGGCTGCTTGGTCAGTGTGGGCAAGTTGGGCCGAAGGGCCTGTTTCCACGTTGTGTGACTGTTTGATTCTTTGTTGTGTGTGTGTGTGTGTGTGTGTGTGTGTGTGTGTGTGTGTGTGTGTGTGTGTGTGTGTGTGTGTGTGTGTGTGTGTGTGTGTGTGTGTGTGTGTGTGTGTGTGTGTGTGTGTGTGTGTGTGTGTGTGTGTGTGTGTGTGTGTGTGTGTGTGTATGTGAATGTGAGTGTGTGTGTGTGTGTGTGTGTATGTGTGTGTGTGTGTGTGAATGTGTGTGTGTGTGTGTGTGTATATATGTGTGTGCATGTGTGTGAGAATGTGTGTGTGAATGTGTGTGTGTGTGTGTGTATGTGTGTGTGAATGTGTATGTGTGTGTGAATGTGTGAGTGCATGGGTGTTTGATGTGTGTGTGTACATATCCCTGTACATGCATGCATACATGTATATTCCAGTGTGCGTGTACATGTGCATCCTGTGCACGTATGACCCCGGTGTATGTGAACACACAGTTCATCTTTGAATGTGAAATTAATGGCAGGCAGCTAATGAATATTCAGACTGTGTGCTGGTTTCATCATTAAAGCTGACTGCTATTTCAGAAATAAAAGGGTTGAAGCTAAATGACTTTTTTCTGCCTTTGAGAATCTATTAGTCTAATTGCACACGAGACACTTGGCTGCTCCGATTTTTGCCCAAAGATCCTTCATTCGGACAGCGCTCTGACAAGCTAATTTTCTTAATACAGACTACATAATGATGTTTGCTTAAAAACCAGGACATTTGATAAATGTTTAATCCTATAAATATGTCATTGCTCTGTTACAATTCGTCAGATTTTTTTTCGGTTGAAAATTTCAAACGAGGAATGGCCGATTTATCCAGAGATTGTTGGTTGCATAGAAAATAGGTGGAGAAGGAGGCCATTTGGCCCTTCGAACCAGCACCGCCATTCATGGTGATCATGGCTGATCGTCCACAATCAGTAACCCGTGCCTGCCGTCACCCCGTATCCCTTAATTCCACTAGCCCCTAGAGCTAAATCTAACTCTCTCTTAAATCCATCCAGTGACTTGGCCTCCACTGCCCTCTGTGGCAGAGAATTCACACATTTCCACAACTCTCTGGGTGAAAACGTTTTTTCTCACCTCAGTTTTAAATGGCCTCCCCTTATTCTAAGAATGTGTGGCCCCTGGTTCTGGACTCACCCAACATTGGGAACATTTTTCCTGCATCTAGCTTGTCCAGTCCTTTTATAATTATATAATTTTATACGTTTCCATAAGAGCTAAAAAATCTTCATGTCTTAAATCTGAGTGTCTTGATTATCAACAAATAACATGGTTTAGTTTAGTTTAGTTTAGTGTTAATAGTTTATTGTTAAAATATTCATTGACTTGGTCTCCACAGCCACCTGATCCTGTTCTATGTTCTATTTAGAATCTGAAACTTTAACTAGTTTTTTTCTCCACAGATGCTGCCTGACCTGCGGAGTGATTCTTGAATTTTTTTGTTTCTAAATCAGATGTGCAGAGTCTGCAGAGGTTTTATTTTTGATTTTCAAAGATTTCAAAGGTCCTTTTAATAAATACTATATTGATCCCCTCAGGGCAGCAATTCAGATGTCCATGAAGCCCCCAACCAACAAACCCACACATTCAAAACTAACGCAGACAGAAAATACAATGTGGACACTACCTGAGAGCAATAAATACTTAAAAAGACCAATAATTAACAATTAAAAATAAAAACATGCAAGAATGCATCCCCCTACAGCCTAGCGGTCCGAATTGTAAAAATCTAATGGCTGCAGGGGTGAAGGATCTCCTGAACCGCTCCGTTCTACAGGGCAGGGAGAGGAGCTGGTTGTTGTTCTGAGTGCTCTTTTGACTCTCCAGAATTACATGGAGGGGATGCCCGGGGTTTTTCAGTCACATGTGCAGTGATATGTGAATTACCATACAGCCATAGGGAATAAATGCACCAGAGGTGAAATACAACATCTAATCATTCGGTGACCAGCGATCTCCCAGGGTAGAAGATTCTAAAACTAGCATTGGTATCATGTGGGCCGAATGGCCTGTTCCTGTGCTGTACTGTTCAGTTGCGTTGAGTTTAGTTTATTGTAATGTGTACCGAGGTACAGTGAAAAGCTTTTTGTTGCGTGCGATCCAGTCAGCGGAAAGCCAATTCACGATTACAATCGAGCCGTCCACAGTGTACAGATACATGTTGAAGGGAATAACCTTAATAACATTGAGTACAAGATGATGTCTGATCAAAGATAGTCCGAGGATCGCCAGTGAGCTAGATAGTAGCTCTGGCTTGCTCGCTAGTTGTAGGTAGGATGGTTCAGTTGCCCGATAACAGCTGGGAAGAAACTGCCCCTGAATCTGGATTCACACTTCTGTAGTTTTGTGTTCTGTAGCTTTGTGTAGGAAGGAATACTGGTTTAAACTAAAGATAAATGTAAAATGCTGGAGTAACTCAGTGGCACAGGCGGCATCTCAGGAGAAAAGCAACAGGTGACGTTTCGGGTCGAGACCCTTCTTCAGACTGTCCATGTACCTGTCCTCAGGCATTCTGTGTTCTATAATTGCAGAGCATGTTTCCAGGCACAGATACAGAGATATTTTCTGGCAACAGATATCACCTATTATTAACCCAACATGTTCTTCTAATTCTGTTAACACGGTAGTCACGGTGTCACGGTGGCGCAGCGGTAGAGTTGCCGCCTTACAGCGAATGCAGCGCCGGAGACCCGGGTTCGATCCCGACTACGGGTGCTGTCTGTACGGAGTTTGCACGTTCTGCATTGGTTTTCTCCGAGATCTTCGGTTTCCTCCCACATTCCAAAGACGTGCAGGTTTGTAGGTTAATTCGCTTGGAAAATGTAAAAATAAATGTCCCCCAGTGTGTGTAGGATGGTGTTAGTGTGCGGGGATCGCTGGTCGGCACGGACACGGTGGGCCGAAGGGCCTGTTTCCGTGCTGTATCTCTAAACTAAACTAACAACTAGGGAGCAGTCCTGATCTACTAGCTACCTCCTTGGTGAACCTCGGATTATCTTTGATCGGACTTTACTGGGTTTTATCTTGCACCAGTAAACCTTATTCATGTCCATGGTATTCTTATACTGTGTACATGTACAGAGTGAGTGACTCGATTGGAATGCTTAAGAAAGAACTGCAGATGCTGGAAATATCGAAGGTAGACAAAAATTCTGGAGGAACTCAGCGGGTGAGGCAGCATCTATGGAGCGAAGGAATGGGTGACGTTTCGGGTCGAGACCCTCTTCAGACTGATGTAGGGGTGGGGGGGGGGGCGAGAAGAAGAAAGGAAGAGGCGGAGACAGTGGGCTGTGGGAGAGCTGGGTAGGGGCGGGGAAAGAGGGAGAAAGCAGGGACTACCTGAAATTGGAGAAGTCAATGTTCAAGTCAACAGTCTATCCAGTCTGTCTTATGAAGAAAGACTGGATAGACTTGGTTTATACACTCTAGAATTTAGGAGATTGAGAGGGGATCTTATAGAAACTTACAAAATTCTTAAGGGGTTGGACAGGCTAGATGCAGGAAGATTGCTCCCGATGTTGGGGCAGTCCAGGACAAGGGGTCACAGCTTAAGGATAAGGGGGAAATCCTTTAAAACCGAGACGAGAAGAACTTTTTTCACACAGAGAGTGGTGAATCTCTGGAACTCTCTGCCGCAGAGGGTAGTCGAGGCCACAGTTCATTGGCTATATTTAAGAGGGAGTTAGATGTGGCCCTTGTGGCTAAGGGGATCAGGTGGTATGGAGAGAAGGCAGGTACGGGATACTGAGTTGAATGATCAGCCATGATCACATTGAATGGCGGTGCAGGCTCGAAGGGCCGAATGGCCTACTCCTGCACCTAATTTCTATGTTTCTATGTTTCTATACCCGCTGGAGTGTAAACTACCCAAGCAGAATATGAGGTGCTGCTCCTCCAATTTGCGGTGGGACTCACTCTGGCCTTGGAGGAGGCCCAGGACAGGAAGGTCGGATTGGGATTGGGAATGGGAATGGGAGGGGGAGTTGAAGTGCTGAGCCACCGGGAGATCGGGTTGGTTATTGCGAACCGTGCGGAGGTGTTGGGCGAAGCGATCGCCAAGCCTGCGCTTGGTCTCACCGTTGCAGAGCAGCTGACACCTAAAGCACGTGCGTTGTCTTTCTTCAGACAGGCTAGCACACAACCAAAAGCTTTCCACCGTACCTCGATACACGTGACACTAAACTGAACTGCACTGAGCATTCACCGCTGCAGCAGATGGTGAGCTTTGACAAGGGGGATGGGCACATTCCTGCCCATTGCTTCCCTGCCCACCTACAATAGGGCGGTTAATAGTCTCGATAACAGCTGAGGAAACACCCACACTGACTTGCACTGTTTCACAGGCCCATACACATTACTGCTCAGTAATACCAAGAGGATAACCCCTGTAATGTTTTTGTTCAAGAAGGAACTGCAGATAGATGCTGGAGAAAATCGAAGGTAGACAAAATTGCTGGAGAAACTCAGCGGGTGCAGCAGCATCTATGGAGCGAAGGAAATAGGCAACGTTTCGGGACGAAACCCTTCAGGAAGGAAATAGGTTCAAAGGAAATAGGCGTTTCGGGCCGAAACCCTTCAGGAAGGAAATAGGCGGCGTTTCGGGACGAAACCCTTCAGGAAGGAAATAGGCAACGTTTCGGGACGAAACCCTTCAGGAAGGAAATAGGTAACGTTTCGGGCCGAAACCCTTCAGGAAGGAAATAGGTAACGTTTCGGGACGAAACCCTTCAGGAAGGAAATAGGCAACGTTTCGGGCCGAAACCCTTCAGGAAGGAAATAGGCAACGTTTCGGGACGAAACCCTTCAGGAAGGAAATAGGCAACGTTTCGGGATTCAGGAAAAATAGGCCCTTCAGGAAGGAAATAGGCAACGTTTCGGGATGAAACCCTTCAGGAAGGAAATAGGCAACGTTTCAGGACGAAACCCTTCAGGAAGGAAATAGGCAACGTTTCGGGCCGAAACCCTTCAGGAAGGAAATAGGCAACGTTTCGGGACGAAACCTTTCAGGAAGGAAATAGGTAACGTTTCGATTTCCTTCGCTCACATAGATGTTGCCGCACCCGCTGAGTTTCTCCAGCACTTTTGTCTACCTATAATATTTTATTGGCAATGCACATGGCTCGATGCCGCAGATAGGATCGGTTTAGTTTAGAGATACAGTGTGGACACAGGCCCTTCGGCAAGTTGATCGGCCAGCCTCTGTGCTAGCCATCTCCGACTGAACCGCCATGTGATCGTGACGGGCACAAGCAGCTGGAGCGACTCAGCGGGACAGGCAGCATCTCTGTGGAGAAGGAATGGGTGACGTTCCGGGTCGAGACCCTTCTTCAGACTAGTTAGGGAAAAGGGAAATGAAAGATCTCCTATTTCACTTGGGCAGTGGTATGAATATTGATTTATCCAACTTCAAGTAATCGCTGCGGAATTCCCTCTCTCTCTCCATCCCTCCCCCACCCAAGTTGCACCAGCTTCTCGTTCTCACCCAACACACAGCTAACAATGGCCTGTTTCCTTTATATCGCGGTTACTTTTTTGCATATCTTTCATTCATTTGTTCGTTATCTCTCTACATTACTGTCTATATCTCTCGTTTCCCATTTCCCTAACCAGTCTGAAGAAATGTCACCCATTCCTTCTCTCCTGAGTAACCGCTGAGTTACTCCAGTACTTTGTGTTTTCTTTTATAAACCAGCATCTGCATTTCCTCGAAGATAGACACAAAATGCTGGAGTTACTCAGCGGGACAGGCTGGAGAGAAGGAATGGGTGACATTTCGGGTCGAGAGCCTTCTTTAGACTCAATGGGTGACGTTTCAGGTCGAGACTCCTTTCCAGAGATGCTGCCTGTCCCACTGAGATACTCCAGCTTCTTGTGTCTATCTTCGGTTTAAACCAGCATCTGCAGTTCCTTCCACCACAATGCGATCATGTTAATGGCTTTGTGTGCAAACAGTGACCCCCTGTGCCGAAACAAGGAACTGCAAACAAAATGTGTAGGAAGGAACTGCAGAAATCTGAAGAAGGGTCTCGAGCTGAAACGTCACCCATTCCTTCTCTCCAGAGATGCTGCCTGCCCCGCTGAGTTACTCCAGCTTTTTGTGTCCATCTTTGAGGAAATGCAGATGCTGGTTTATAAATGAAAACACAAAGTACTGGAGTAACTCAGCGTTTCAGGCAGCAAGAGTCAGGTCAAGAGTGTTTTATTTGTCATATGTCCCAAAATGGAACGATAAATTCTTACTTGCAGCAGCACAACAGATATATGTATGTATAGGGTTGCTCGGTGGCTGTGGTAGAGTTGCTGCCTCACAGCGCCAATGACCCAGGTTCGAATCGGACTATGGGTGCTGTCTGTACGGAGTTTGTACGTTCTCCCCGTGACCTGCGTGGGTTTTCTCCGAGATCTTCGGTTTCCTCCCACACGCGCAGGTTTGTAGGTTAATTAGCTTCAGTAAAACTGTAAATTGTCCTTAGCGTGTGTAGGATAGTGTTAGTGTGCGGGGGATATGGGGAGAAGGCAGGAACGGGGTACTGATTTGGGGATGATCAGCCATGATCACATTGAATGGCGGTGCTGGCTTGAAGGGCCGAATGGCCTACTCCTGCACCTATTGTCTATTGTCTATCACTGGTCGGCACAGACTCGGTGGGTTGAAGGGCCTGTTTCTGGGCTGGAGCCCTAAACTAAACTAAATATAAATGCTGATTTTTTTTAAAAAATATATATAAAACAGACAAATAAATAAACAATAATAATGCAAAGTCAAAGATGCTCCCAAGTTTATATAGATCAGAGCGTATTTGGAGGTTGTTGTGTTTAATAGCCTGATGGCTGGAGGAAAAAAGCTGTTCCTGAACCTGGGCGTTACAGTTTTCTGGCTCCTGTACCTTCTTCCCGCTGGCAGGGGTGAAATGAGCGTGTGGCCAGGATGGTGTGGGGTCTCTGATGATGCTGGATGCCTTTTTGAGGCAGCGACTCCTGTAGATCCCTTCGATCCATGCCCCACCACCGTGCCGGAGATGCTCCAAGCACCGCTGATCCTATTATGTGTAGGAAGGAACTGTGGATAGTATAGCTGAACGGATCAGGCAGGAACTGTAGATAGAGTAACGCAACGAGACAGGCAGCATCTCTGGAGAAAAGGAATAGGTAACGTTTTGGGTCGAGACCCTTCTTCAGATCGGCCTTTTTTGGCCTTTTCACCTCTGGTCTTTACCCAACCTCACCTGTATCCATCTAACACTTGCCTGTAAAAGACGCAGAGTGCTGGAGTAACTCATCGGGTCAGGCAGCATCTCTGGCGAACATGGATAGGCGATGGTAAACAAAAATGCTGGAGAAACTCAGCGGGTGCGGCAGCATCTATGGAGCGAAGGAAATAGGCAACGTTTTTCGGGCCCAAAACTTTCAGGAAGGAAATAGGAAACGTTGCCTATTTCCTTCGCTCCATAGATGCTGCTGCACCCGCTGAGTTTCTCCAGCATTTTTGTCTACCATCGACTTTTCCAGCATCTGCAGTTCTTCCTTAAACATGGATAGGTGATGGGTTAGGGTCGGGACCTTTCTTCAGACTGGGTCTTGCCCCGAAATGTCACCTATCCATGTCCTCCAGAGTTGCTGCCTGACACTCAGACCTACTCCAGCAGCGTGTGTGTGTGTTTCATTACTTCATCGATCCTTCCAGATATTGTCTGGGATCTAATTATTACCACGATTATCACTTACAGATTTCAGATAGGGAGGAAATGTAATTACCATTGAAAGCAGCAATTAAACCTGCCATTAAAACTGTAAATAGGAAGGTAATTGTTCTGGCAATATGTAAAAGCATCTGTGTGAAAATTTACAGCACAGTGGCTGATAAGCCATAAGATCGTAAGTGATAGTAGAATTAGGCCATTAGGCCCATCAAGTCTACTCCTCCATTCAATCATGGCTGATCTATCTCTCCCTCCTAATCCCATTCTCCTGCCTTCTCCCCATAACCCCTAACACCCGTACTAATGGGGATCATGAGCAAACAAACCTCCACTGATCAAGAATCTATCTATCTCTGCCTTAAATATATCCACTGACTTGTGGCCTCCACAGCCGTCTGTGGCAAAGAATTCCACAGATTCACCACCCTCTGGCTAAAGAAATTCCTCCTCATCTCCTTTCTTAAAGAACGTCCTTTACCTCCGAGGCTGTGACCTCTGGTCCTAGACTCTCCCACTAGTGGATACATCCTCTCCACATCCATTCTGTCCATGTAAAGGAGCAGGATGGACAGGAGTGGTTTGAACATTGACTTCACTAATTTCAGGCAGTCCTTACGTTCTTCCTCCCCTTCTCAGCTCTCCCTCAGCCCACTGGCTCCACCTCTTCCTTTCTTCCTCCCGCCTCCCCCCCCCCCCCCCCCCCTCCCTACCCCCTCTCTCACATCAGTCTGAAGCAAAGATCCTACAGCGAGCAAGATGGATCACTCGACGAAAAAGACGTAGTACGGTCATGGGCAGATTCACGGGTAATTTTCGGCCCCATTTCCGTAACCGGCTTCCGTCTCCGCACCAAAGATCCCGTAGCGGAGCAAAGATACTAGTGCGGAGACGGAAGCCGGTTACGGAAACATCCTCGTAAAAATAAAAGTTATTTGGTAAAAATCTTCTCCTCATTTTCAGAATTATAATTTATTAACACAAACTGTTCCCCCGCAACGTTGATTACACTGCGGGTCGGGTCGGGTCGGGTCGGGTACTGAAATGGATGAAAAAAAGGCCCATGTTCCGCTCCGTTGCGTACTACACGTCAGCCCATTGCATTTAGCAGGAGTGGTCTATCTTGCTCCGCTATAGGATCTTTGGTCTGAAGAAGGGTTTTGACCCGAAGCGTTGCCTATTTCCTTCGCTCCACAGATGCTGCTGCACCCGCTGAGTTTCTCCAGCACTTTTGTCTGCCTTCGATTTTCCAGCATCTGTAGTTCCTTCTTAAAGGAGCAGGAATGTTGTTTGTGTCGACCTCAGCAATATCAGTTGACTGGAGTGGGGACAGGACATTCATCTGATGCTGGATATTATCCAAGAGCCTGATTCCCGTCTGTACCTTCCCTGACTTCTATTACATGTGTAACTGGTTTTACAGATTTACGGCTTGTGAATAAGCACTTAAGAGGAATCCAGAGAAGACAAATTGCAGCTGTACAAGTTTTAGATTCAAAGTCAAATTCAAGATGAGTGTGGGTGAGATTACAAAACGCCCTTGTTGCAGCCCGGGAAAGTAAAATATTAACGCTGCAACCGTTAGAGAGGCGATGAGAAGCCAAGTGCTGAAGAGGAAATCACTGTACTGATATTATCTGCTTAATGAAAAGAAGGCAGCAGCGAATTATAGGTGTACCGTTGGAGGGTTAAGGGATCATTCGCTGGTATTTAGCTTGTGTGACAGACAGCAGGAACTGCAGATGCTGGTTTACACCAAAGACAAGCACAAAATACTGGAGTAACTCAGCGGGTCAGGCAGCGTCTACTGGAGAAAAGGAATGCGTGACGTTTCGGGTCGAGACCCTTCTTCAGACTGAGAGAAGGCAGACGGCTGTGGAGGCCAAGTCAATGGATATTTCTAAGGTGGAGATTGATGAGTTTGGGTGTCAGGGGTTATGGGGAAACTTTATTTCAATCCCTTACTTTGCCGGAGTTGCGATTGTTTTACGGATCGTATCTCCGGTCCCTCTGCGGCCGAACATCATGGAGCTGGCGGCCTCGCTCGGGACTGACGTTGAGCCCCACCGCGGGGACGTGGACTTGGATCGGAGCTGATCCCCTGCCTGCGATTGACGCTCCAACCGCGGCCAGTGGGTTTCAACATCGCGGAGCTCGCAGTCTCGGGTAGAGACCGATGTCGGGAAGCTCCAGAGTCGCAGAAGGTTCGACTAGCCCCGACACGGGGTCCGATGGCCCGGCGCGGGGGAGCTGACATCCCCCCCCGATACAGGAGCTTGATCGCCCCGACAAGGAGGCCTGCCGCCGGCTACGGGAGTCAAGATCGTCCCGTCAACGGAAGGCTCGAGGCCCCCGACCGCGGGAGAACAACGGGAAGAGATTGAATTTTGTAGGTTAACTGGCTTGGGTTTGTGTACTTTCCCAATGTTTGCGGAACAGTTAGACACGTGCATGGATAGGACTGATTTGGAGGGATATGAGCCAAAGAAAGACAGGCTGGAATATTGTAGATGGGACATGTGGGCTGGTGTGGGCAAGTTGGGCCGAAGGGCCTGTTTCCACGCTGTACGACTCCTTGACTCTAATGTTCCTATGAACTAAATCTGGAATCAAAGTGGGTTGTAAAATTCCCAGGAATGATTGGGTTAACATATGATGAGTGTTTGTCGGTGCTGGGCCTGGAGCTCGCTGGAATTTAGAAGGATGAGGTGTCCCCTCATTGAAATTTACCGAATAGTGAAAGGCCTGGATAGAGTGGATGTGGAGAGGATGTTTCCACTAGTGGGAGAGTCTAGGACCAGAGGGCACAGCGTCAGAATTAAAGGACATACGTTTTGAATGGAGAGAGGAGGAGGAATTCTTCAGTAAGAGGGTGGTGAATCTGTGGAATTCTTTGCTGTGGGGGCCGCCAATGGATATTTTTAAAGAGGAGATTGACAGATTCTTGATTAGCAAGAGTGTCAAAGGTTATGGGGAGAAGGCAGAAGAATGGGGTTTGGAGAGGGAAGGATAGATCAGCCATGATGGAATGGCAGAGTGGACTCGATGGGCCGAATGGCATAATTCTGCTCCTATCACCTATGAACTTACGAACTTCTGAAACTCACACAGGCACAGGTAGAAGCCACAAACTCATAGCAGGGAGCTGTACAAGTGATGAATGAGGCCGCACTATGAGGCAGCAGCTCTACCCGCTGCAGTTCCTTCTGGGATCTGGATCTGGGCCTGGATGTAGTACGCTGAAAACCCCTAGGTAGACCATCACTCAGCACTGGACAATATTTTTCTTACATTTATGAAGCCAATTAACAACCAGGTTCAGGAATAGCTACTTCCCCACAGCCATCAGGCTATTAAACCTGGCTCGGACACAACTCTGAACATTAATAGCCCATTATCTGTTATTTGAACTTCATCAGTTTATTTATTCATGTGTGCATATATTTATATTATGGTATATGGACACACTGATCTGTTTTGTAGTCAATGCCTACTATGTTCTGTTGTGCTGAAGCAAAGCAAGAATTTCATTGTCCTATCAGTAGGTATGTTACAAAACCTACCTGAATCGCCATTGGGAATCTGCCCTCAGCCATGTCGGCGATTTTGGCACTGTTTGGAGGGGGCGGGTTTAAAACGCGATTTTTACTAGGCTGTACTAATCGCAGATGTTCAGCCTAGTAAATCATTAACGAAAAATCGCTGCAAGACCCGGTCGCAAAAGGTATTATTAGTTTTATAGGCCTCGATAATATAGTTATGATAAATTTAAAATTACTGTTTTATTCCGCGACCTCTCGCAGCCCCAGGGTTTTATAGAGCAAACAATTAAAGGTATGTACCTTATTTTTACATTAAATGGGGCATATATATAACCCTGTAATTAAAGTTATCTATAGCGAGTGGTTCATTTTGGGCTTTTTATATCCCGCAGTATTTTTCTCGGCATTTGAGGGCACTAATCCAGCGCGCTGTCAACATTCTAAACCAGCGCGTTCACAGAAACCCACTGGAAAGC
The DNA here is from genome assembly GCF_028641065.1 of Leucoraja erinaceus. Taxonomy (NCBI): domain Eukaryota; kingdom Metazoa; phylum Chordata; class Chondrichthyes; order Rajiformes; family Rajidae; genus Leucoraja; species Leucoraja erinaceus. The sequence goes on along the minus strand of NC_073402.1, from coordinate 29,463,178 downwards.
CGATTTAAATGGGCATTTATTTACAGCAATTGAACACTAAATTCCTTCCATTTGGCCTATAAATTAATGTAAATTAGATATAAAAATCATGTTATATTGTGAATTATTTGTGAATAATCTTTGGACACTTAGGCTATTTAAAAATGTTAATCTTTCCTTAAGAAATGGCCTGTTGACTATCCAAGATCACAGCTTTTTTGTAATGTCCATTGAAAATCAATAGGGAACAAGATGCTAATTTCCGAGTATGAAAATGGCCATAACTTTTTTAATACTTGAGATATGAAAGTGAATTTGGTGTCAAATTAAACTTATTGTTATGCTTTATCTGATGGGATAAATTGCAGACTTGATTTTTAAAATCTCAAAATTTTGTAACATTGCTACTTTCAGAGACACGTGACAATAAATTCTCTTGAATCTTGAATCTTGAACCTACAAACCCGCACGTCTTTGGAGTGTGGGAGGAAACCGAAGATCGCGGAGAAAACCCACGCAGGTCACGGGGAGAACGTGCAAACCCGCTCACCTCTGGCAGTGCTCTCCATCTGAACAGTGAGGGGACCGGCTCAAGAGCAAAGATCATAGAGTGGAGCGGTTCAACGGTCGATGGATAACAGGACAGCGGGCAGTGGAGCTTACTCCTGTGTCAGCGCAAACAAGGGAGCAATTGAGGTTACTCACACTGACACATGGAGTAAGCTCCACCGCCCGCTGTCCTGTTATCCATCGCCCGCTGACCCGCTCTTGATCCCCGACCCCCTCCTTCTCAACGCTCCTGCCCTCCCCGCAACTTTACCCCTGGCCAGACTCCCCACACACTGTAAAAGGAACTCTCCCCTCCCCCCCACACCCCAGCGGCACTGTCCTTTTACAGCTTCCCACTTGCGCTGCACATGACCACTTGAAATTGACGGCTTGAAGCAGCGTTGACGGCACGTGGGCTGCACACACTTTCCCGTATTACATGTACGGCACGGAGAATTATGCCTACCTGAGAGATCGAACTCTTAGCTAGGCATAATTCTCCTGTGCCTTTATTATTAATATTTAATAATTATAATTTTATAATTTTAGTCAGGGTAGGCAGTGCCTGCATTACAGTATGTTTTGTTTTGTTTAGTTTAGCTTAGAGATACAGTGCAGAAACTGGCCCTTTGGCCCATCAAGTCCACGCCGACCAGCGGTCACCCCGTGCACTAGGTGAGATCTATCTCTCCCTCCTATCCCCATTCTCCTGGGAACTCCTATATATCGGCGAGACCAAGAGCAGACTGGGCGATCGATTCGCTGAACACCTTCACTCATTCTGCCTGGGCCCACGCGATCTCCTGGTTGCCGAACACTTTTAACTCCCCCTCCCGTCCCCTCCACCGACCTCTCTGTCCTGGGCCTCCTCCATTGTCAGAGTGAGTGGTGACATGTCGCGAGAGTGACGCCTGTTTGGTGGCGAGTAGTCGCCCGAAGAGTCGTACATTTTTCTGGTTGCCGCTGGATTTTCGACACGTTGAACGTTTTCAGCCACCGGCTGCGACTATGACGGGTGCCGGCAAGTCGCAGAAAAAATCACCTAAGTGGGACAGCCCTTTATGCCATCAGCATGAATAGTCAGCCAAGCAGACCGAAGAACTCTCACAGACATCAAGCAGGATAAAGCAATAGATGTATTTAATTGTTGAAATGTTTTACAGAAATGAAAGAAAGATTCGATAAAAGTTGAAACTAAAATACTGTAAAATTAACTTTAAAAAAAATAACTTCTAATGATTTTTAACAAGTTTTCAAACTTTCAATAACATACCACAAATATTAATAAAGTCACAAATCGCTGGTGTAATTCAGCAGGTCAGGCAGCAACTCTGGAGAACATGGACAGGTGCCTTTTTGGGACAGGCTTTGTCCCTTAGAAACATAGACAATAGGTGCAAGAGTAGGCCATTCAGCCCTTCGAGCCAGCACCGCCATTCAATATGATCATGGCAGATCATCCAAAATCAGTTCCCCGTTCCTGCTTTCTCCCCCCCCCCCCATCCCTTGATTCCGTTAGCCTTAAGAGCTCTATCTAACTCTCTCTTGAATACATCCAGCGAATTGGCCTCCACCGCCGCCTGTGAATTCACCCAGAGAATTCCACAGATTCACAACTCTCTGGGTGAAAATGCTTTTCCTCATCTCAGTCCTAAATGGCCGACCCCTTATCCTTAAACTGTGACCCCTGGTTCTAGACTCCCCGAACATCGAGAATTTTTTTCCTGCATTTAGCCTGTCCAATCCCTTAAGAATTTTATATGTTTCTATAAGATATCCTCTCATCCTTCTAGATTCCAGTGAATGCAACAAACCCAGTCGATCCCACCTCTTTTCTAGCTTGCTATCCCCTACTACAATCAGTCCAAAGAAGGGTCCCGACCCGAAACGTCGCCTATCCATGTTCTGCAGAGATGCTGCCTGAGTTATTCCAGCACTTTGTGGCTTGTCTATTTACAAACCAGTACCCGCAGTTCCTTGTGACTGCGCAAACATAACATTAGCTTTTCAATGCCAGAGAGGTCGTTAAACGTCAATTATGTTGTCGCACTCTGTTGAAAATTGTGAGTGGAGTGTTGCAGCCTAGAAAGTCAGCCTTGCACAGTTGCATGGGCTGCACCTGAAAGTGGTGCATGTGGACGGAATCCGTAATTCAAGTCACTGAATTACAAAATGCTGATATATCCCCTGACTGGGTGAGTGCTAAAGATATGTGACTAGGGTTATTGGATAAGCAGCATACAGCATTATATCTTTGCAAAAGACAGCATGTCTCCAACTAAAGCTACACTTTCGAGTTTAATTACACATAGGCTTAAGGTGAGGGGGAAAGATTTAATAGGAATCTGAGCGATAACTTTTTTTCACACAAAGGTGTATGGAATGAGGAGGTAGTTGAGGCAGGTACAATCCCAACGTTTAGGAAACATTTGGACAGGTACATGGATAGGACAGGTTTAGAGGGACATGGGCCAAATGCAGGCAGGTGGGACATGTTGGTCAGTGTGAGCAAGTTGGACCGAGGGGCCTGCAGTCTGAAGAACCAAAACATCGCCTGCCCATTCCCTCCACAGATGCTGCCTGACCCGCAGACTTCCTCCAGCACTTTGTGTTTTGCTCAGAACTTCAGCATCTGCGGTTATTTATCTCTTACGTCTATCAAACGTTGCTGCAACTTTGCAAAAGGTGCAATGGCGGGATCGTAACTGGTGAGATCTGTAATGTTTGCAGATTAGCTGTGCAACTGGTTCTGCAGCTCCACCACGAACGCTGCTGACTATATGTCAAAAATAATTTGATAATTTGATAAATTTTTGTAGAAAAGCTCTATAAAAAACAAGCAATATAAACAATTATTATGTTTAAAGAAAGAACTGCAGATGCTGGTAAATCGAAGGTAGACACAAAATGCTGGAGTAACTCAGCGGGTGAGGCAGCATCTACGGAGAGAAGGAATTGGCGACGTTTCGGGTCGAGACCCTTCTTCAGACTGGCTATCGTGTTTTTGTGTCTACCTTCGGTTTAAACCAGCATTTGTAGTTCCTTCTTACGCTTTATATCACCGGAGAGAGGCAAGGGATCAACCCTTCTGCTTCTATCCCTCCCGACACCGTCCAGTCTCAACGCAGGTTAAAAAATGTTCTCAAAACCTATCTTTCACATCATCTAATTTGGTCTTTATATCTTCAGATCAGAACTGAGAATTTAACACCATGTAAGTTGCGTTATACTTGACATAGTGTCCCAATATCCCAAAGACCAGTGATGTCAGGACTGTCTTATGAAGAAAGACTGGATAGACTTGGTTTATACTCTCTAGAATTTAGGAGATTGAGAGGGGATCTTATAGAAACTTACAAAATTCTTAAGGGGTTGGACAGGCTAGATACAGGAAGATTGTTCCCGATGTTGGGGAAGTCCAGGACAAGGGGTCACAGCTTAAGGATAAGGGGGAAATCCTTTAAAACCGAGATGAGAAGAACTTTTTTCACACAGAGAGTGGTGAATCTCTGGAACTCTCTGCCACAGAGGGTAGTTGAGGCCAGTTCATTTGGCTATATTTAAGAGGGAGTTAGATGTGGCCCTTGTGGCTAAGGGGATCAGGGGGTATGGAGAGAAGGCAGGTACGGGATATTGAGTTGGATGATCAGCCATGATCATATTGAATGGTGGTGCAGGCTCGAAGGGCCGAATGGCCTACTCCTGCACCTAATTTCTATGTTTCTATGTTTCTAACATAAACTTTATAATTCATTAAAACTGAACATCACACCATGGAACCGGGGTCAAGGGAAGAGCATTCACGTACGCGGCCCTGCCTCCACCAATCTTCCCACCACCACGTACAAGAAGCAATAAGGCAGACACCGTTGTGTGCAGATGCCGAGACTTGCGTCCAGCTCTGGCTGAACATCTTCTAATCTTGTGTGTGTGTGTGGACTCGACAAGACTCGGCCATGGAACTGGAAGTGCACCATGAAGTACACCAAGGCTGCTAAACAGCCACTCCACCTGATTCTGCTGCTTTTGCACTGACAATTTAATAACTGGCACCGAGTAATAACTCTGGCACTGGCTCAGGCAGGTGGAGAGATGGTGGGAAAAAACGGGAGCACACCGGGACAAGTTGAATCAGTTGTCATCTTATTGAAGGACAATACTAGTTCAAGGGACCAATTGGGGGGAGAGTTCCTTTCACAGCTCGTGGGGAGTCCGGCCAGGGGTAAAGTTGCGGGGAGGGCAGGAGCGTTGAGAAGGAGGGGGTCGGGGATCATGCCAGTAACCCACTCACTCACCATCTGCTGCCCTGGACATTTTATGACTTTTTTGTTTGTACTTGTATTTTAATGTGTCTTTTTTTACCTGCACTTTTTTTAAACTATTCGTACTGTTTATATCAGGAACTGGATTGTTTTTTATTTCTGCGTGAAATGTTTTAAGTTTTTATGTGCGATGCTCCGGTATTCCCTGGGAAACAGCTTCTCATTTTGCACTGACAATTGTTGCTTTGCATGATGCCAATAAAAGGATGATGATGGTAATGATAAGAACGATGTCGTTGCCACACTCACCAACTCTGTAATACTAAGGGTACACAAAAAAAGCTGGAGAAACTCAGCGGGTGCAGCAGCATCTATGGAGCGAAGGAAATAGGCAACGTTTCGGGACGAAACGTTGCCTATTTCCTTCGCTCCATAGATGCTGCTGCACCCGCTGAGTTTCTCCAGCTTTTTTGTGTAACCTTCGATTCTCCAGCATCTGCAGTTCCTTCTTAAACACTGTAGTAGGCGGTAGGCGGCGCGACTCTGGTCAGCAGCGGCCTCTGCAGCCTGTCCGCGTTTTTATTATTTTTTGTCTGTGTTTTTATGTAGTTTTTGTTATTTTATGTTGGGGTGTGTGTGTGTGGGGGGCGGGGGTGGGGTGGGAGGAAGGGGGAAACTTTTGAATCTCTCCCTGCACTGGAGACCCGACTTTTTCTCGTCGGGTCTCAGTTGTCGTTGGGGCCGCAACGAGGAGCGGCCTCCAACAGGAAGAAGCCGGGGACTCTGGTGCTACGACTCACCGTCGCCGTCGCGGAGCTGGCCGAGACCGGAGCGGGTGGAGCGGTGGAGGAGCGCTGCCGCTGCTGCCGCTGCTGCTACTGATGCGGAGGCTGCTACTGCGGGTCTGCGGACGGCGGCACCGGGAGCCCGCGGATCCCTGGAGGGAGACCGCTTTTCGGGGCTCCTGCAACGGCGACTTCTCCCGTCCGAGTTGCGGGGTCGAAGAGCTCCTGGAGCGGGGCCTAACACCACTGCCCCGCGCGGCTTGGAATGGCCGCGGGACTCTGCGAGCGCACGCCGGGGTCTTTAACACCAAGACCCGGTGTGCGACCTCGCACCACCCGGCGTGGCTTTAATGGCCGCGGGACAATCGCCATCGCCAGCTGGGGGCTTTGACTTTGACTCTGACATCGGGGGTGGGGGGGAGAGTGCAGTGGAGAGATAAGCTTTTTTGGCCTTCCATCACAGCTATGTGATGGATGTTTATGTAAAATGTAATTATGTTGTGTCTGGGGTCTATTTGTGTGTAATGTATGGCTGCAGAAACGGCATTTCATTTGGACCTCCAGGGGTCCAAATGACAATTAAATAGACTATTGACTATTGATAGTACTAAGACTGGATTGGAAAAGTTTACAGGGATATGAGCCAAACGTGGGCAGGTTGGACTAGCTTAGACATAGTTCATCTTGGTCAACGTAGACGAGGTGGGCCAAGGAAGGGCCTGTTACCCTGCTGTGTCACTCTTTGACATCCGATTCTGGGCCCATGACAGGTCATCTGAGAGACGCGATCACCCTGGAATTCGAGGCTACTAACTCTCTCCATAGCCGACCCTCCAGAGAAAACTGACAGACACAGGGAACTGCAGATGCAGGAATCTTGTCCACAACACTATAGTGCTGGAGTAACTCATTGGGACAGGCAGCATCACTGATGGATCTGTTCATCCCTAACCAGTCTGAAGAAGGGTCCTGACCCGAAACGTCACCCATCCCTCCTCTCCACAGAGATGCTGCCTGTCCCGCTGAGTTACTCCAGCATTTTGTGTCTACCTTCGGTTTAAACCAGCATCTGCGGTTCGTCCCTCTACACCCCGGACACTCCGGAATCAGATTTATCGCAGGGTGCTGTTTTGTTGGCCCATTTCTCCCAGATTTGTGTCATTTACGGTCATGGTGCGGAAGCTCTTCGGAGTGGAAGTCCAGCCCTTCATGCTGCGTTGGATGAACTTCCTGAACTTGTGGGTGATGAAGCAGTATATGATGGGGTCCAGCACGCAGTTCAGGCCCATCAGGCACAGGGTGATCTGGTGGGCAACGTCCACCTTGCTGCGGAAGAGGCAGTCATCCTTCCGCCACAGCCTCAGCACGGTTAGCGTCCATGGCCCCTGCACCAGGTGGTGGGGCACAAAGCAGACCAGGAAGACCACGATCACACTGCACACCAGGCGGAAGGCTTGCCTCCGCACCTTCCAGCTCTTCTTCGGCTGAACTGCCCGCAAGGACAACATGCAGAGGATGCGCGCGTTACACACGATGACCACCAGGAAGGCCAAGAAGAATGCGCCGATCAGCAGGAAGTGAATGGTCACCACGGGCGTGGAACCTTGAGTCTTGTACCCCTCGAAGCATCGGATGACGTTGCCAACTTCTTTGTTGGTCCCCGGATGAATCAGGAACTGCAAGGAGCTGGCAATGATTATCAGCCAGATGACCATCGATATGATGCAGCCCCTCTTCCTGCCCGACCTCAGGCTGGTTTCAATGGGATAGGCCACGGCACAGTACCTGTTGTAACTGATCACTGCCAGGAACGCTATGGAGCAGTAGGTGTTGATAAAGAACAGACAGCCAGCCAAGCGGCAGGAAAAGTCGGAGAAGGTCCAGTTCCCCTTCTGGACGTAGTAGACCACCCAAAAGGGAAGGGTCAGGATGAAGAGCAGGTCGGCAACGCTGAGATTCACCATCAAGATCCTGATCTCGTTGATGTTGGAGTTGGGGGTGAGATATTTAAAGATCCACAGCACGTAGCAGTTCTCCAGGATCCCCAGGATGAAGACCACGGTGTAGACCACGGGGAAGAGCACGTATCGGAACTCCGAATCCACGTGGCAGCTGTCTGTGGAGTTGTAGTCACGTGAGCCCATGGCTGACCAAAACGGCATCTGACTCTTTCACCGACTGACCTATACGGGTTTATCTGCAAACCTGCTGAAACAAGCGGTGAAAAATTGGCAAGTTTCAGGAGACGTAGAAACATAGGAATTAGGTGCAGGAGTAGGCCATTCGGCCCTTCGAGCCTGCACCGCCATTCAATATGATCATGGCTGATCATCCAACTCGGTATCCCGTACGTGCCTTCTCTCCATACCCCCTGATCCCCTTAGCCACAAGGGCCACATCTAACTCCCTCTTAAATATAGCCAATGGACTGTGGCCTCAACTACCCTCTGTGGCAGAGAGTTCCAGAGATTCACCACTCTAGAGACGCATTAGATGCAGTGGCGGACTGGGTCTAAACATATTGGTTGCCAGTGGACAAAGGGGGCCCATCCACAACTACAACGCTATCATTTAACAGGGGCCCACTTGCCATCACTTGCAATCACTTCATCAGGGGCCCACTTGCCATCGGGCAAGCTGACACCCTGGCCAGTCCGCCACTGATTAGATGCAAGTCTTAAACTTAGTTTAACTTAGTTCAGTTGAGTTAAGTTGAACTTAATTTAGTTTAGTTTATTGTCACGTGGACTGAGATACAGTGACAAGCTTTTGTTGCATCCCATCCAGCCAATGGAAAGACTATACATGATTATAATCGAGCCGGCCACAGTGTACACATACAGGATAAATGGGATTATGTTTAGTGCCAGATAAAGTCCAATGTAATCTGATCGAAGATAGTCTGAGGGTCTCCAATCAGATAGTCGCAAATCTCACCACCTCTTAGCGCAGGAAACAGGCCCTTCGGCCCAACTTGCCCACGCCGACCAACATGCCTCAACTACACTAGTCCCACCTGCCCATGCTTGCCCCATAACCTTCTAAACCTGTCCCATCCATGAACCTGTCCAAATGTCTCCTAAATGTTCTGATAGTACCTGCAATATATATACTGTCTCAACCCGAAACGTCACCCATTCCTTCTCTCCAGAGATGCTGCCTGTCCCGCGGAGTTATTCCAGCATTTTGTGTCTCATTTCTATATATATATATATATATATACAAACATATACATACATAAATACATTTAAAAATATATATATATATATTTATATACAAACATATATATATACATTCATATACATACATATACATACACACACACACACATATGTGTGTGTGTGTGTGTGTGTGTGTGTGTGTGTATATATATCATACATATACATACATATATACATACATATATATATACATACACATACATACATACACACACATATATATATGTGTATATATATATATACATATACATATATACATATACATACATACATACACATACACACACACACATATATATATATATGTATTTGTATATATACATACATATATATACGTATACATATATATATATATATATACATACATATACACACACACAGAACTTTGTTTTCTCATTTATTATATAGTTTACATATTCTGCTGCACTCTTGTCTATAATAACGATGAAAACTGAAAACAACGCTCCAAACTCCCTGGCATTTTACATCTTGTACAAGTGTAACCATAACATCGCAACTTCGATATTCAGTGTCCAGGCTGATGAAGGCCAATGTAGCGAAAGCCTCTTGACCACCCTGTCTACCACTGCAGTTCAGGATGTTCTCTGCTCTACAACACTCCCAGCAACCCCGCCCGTTCACTGTCGAGCCTCAGGTTCCGAGCTTTGCTTTCTATGATTGATTTCTGCTTTGTGAAACTTCTAATTTCCCCACCTTAAAATTGCAATATAACTGTGGTATTGCAACATAACTATGGGGGGGGGGGGGGGGGGGGGGGGGGGGGGGGGGGGGGGGGGGGGGGAGGGGGGGGGGGGGGAGGGAGGTTTGAACTGCAAGTTCTGTGGGAACGGAAACAAGACTTTGCAGATTGCCACAAGCATGCACGTGCCTCATAGCAGTGTGAGAAAAGGGTTTATAGGGATGGTTGAATTATACTAGAACTCTGAAAAATATAACTTAGAAAGAAATTAGCTTATCAGCAGAAGCCAGACTGCTGGTAGAATAAAGTAACAATATACAGAACAGAGAGAAATTCTAGATAAAAAGTAGCAAACAGATAAAAACTTCAGCAGAAGCCTTGGGAGTCTTTGACGTCAGGAGATGGTCCGAGACATTCCTGGACTTTCTCGTGGGAATGTGGGCTTTATGTTATGATTGGACGAAACTCGATGGGGAGACATGAGGTAGTGACCATAGTGAAGAAGGGTATAAAGATAGAAAGCATCTCCATTTTCTGTGTGCCTCTAGGGGACATCAGAGGAGAGGCACCTATTCTGCAGAATATGAAATTAATAAAAACACTTCTTTGTCTGAATTTGTCTCAAGAGCATTTGTGATTTTTGAATCTCACAGCAGTGAGTCAGGTAGATTGGAAATTGCTGCCTTGAGCTGACACGATATAAGGAGAACTGTGCAGGAAGGAACTGCAGGTGCTGGTTTAAATCGAAGATAGACACAAAAAGCTGGAGTAATGCCCCTGTCCCACTTAGGAAACCTGAACGGAAACCTCTGGAGACTTTGCGCCCCACCCAAGGTTTCCGTGCGGTTCCCGGTGGTTTTTGTCAGTCTCCCTACCTGCTTCCACTACCTGCAACCTCCGGCAACCACCTGCAACCTCCGGCAACCGCACGGAAACCTTGGGTGGGGCGCAAAGTTTCCCGAGGTTTCCGTTCAGGTTTCCTAAGTGGGACAGGGGCATTACTCAGTGGGACAGGCAGCATTTCTGGTGAGAAGGAATGGTTGACGTTTCGGGTCGAGACCCTTCTTGATCTGAAGAAGGGTCTCGACCCAAAACATCACCCATTCCTTCTCGAGAGAGAGATGCTGTCTGTCCCGCTGAGTTACTCCAGCATTTTGTGTATATCATATGAGGAGAACATAGGCAGCTTGCAAGCCAGCGTTATGAATTTTGATTTCTCCTTGCTTTCCCTCTCTCTCCATCCCTTCCCCACACTCGTTCTCCGACTAGTTTCACCATCCTCCTGATTAATTTCACTGTTTGTAAGCAAGGGTCACCTTCCCCTCAGCCTTGATCATCGTCTGCTTTGATATATTGTTTTCACGCCCTGATTCTCTTTGTCTCCATCCATTCTCCAGTTTCCCTCACCCCTGCCTCTCTGTCCGAAGAAGGGTTTCGACCCAAAACGTCACCCATACCTCTTAGTTTTTAGTTTAGAGATACAGCGCGCAAACAGGCCCTTCGGCCCACCAAGTCCGCGCCGACCAGCGATCCCCGCACATTAACACACTTAGGGACAATATACACATGTACGAAGCCAATTAACCTTCATACCCGTACGTCTTTGGATTGTGGGAGGAAACCTGAAGATCTCGGTGAAATACCGACGCAGGTCACGGGGAGAACGTGCAAACTCCGTACAGACAGCACCCGTAGACGGGATCGAACCCGAGTCTCCGGCGCTGCAAGTGCTGTAAGGCAGCAACTCACTCCCTTCTCTCCAGAGGTGCTGCCTGAGTTAAGGCCCTGTCCCACTTTCCCGAGTTACTCACGAATTCTCCCGAGTTTTCCCCTTGATTCAAATGTCCGTGGAGTCCGTAGATATATCGTAGCGGCCCGTTAAGCCCGCTGTAGGGACTCGGGGCATCAGGTAAGTCGGGACGTTTTTTCCAGCAGGACAAAAAATGTCCACAAGTAAAAAGATAGTCGGGAGGAGGAATTCGTAGATCACAAAAATTTTTAAGGTCCTTTCAACATGGCAGAGGACTCGGGAAGGTGGGACAGGCCCTTTACTCCAGCAATGTGCGTTTATCATGGGCATCAGGAGTGGAATGGGCATCCCATCATTCGGAAACCGCGCCCCGAATTCTACACAAGCCAATGAGTGAAAATATCTTTTAGTTTAGTTTAGTTTAGTTTAGTTTAGTTTAGTTTAGTTTAGTTTAGAGATTCAGTGCGGAAACAGGCCCTTCGGCCCATCGAGTCCGTGCCGACCTCGTACACTAACATTACCCTACACACACCAGGGACAATTTTTACATTTACACCAGACCAATTAACGTACAAAGCTGCACGTCTTGGGTTTCTGTTGCCTGGGTTTCAACAACTAAGTTACAGAGATAGGTTGAATAAGTGAGGTCTTTATTCTCTGGAGCGCAGAAGGTTAAGGGGGGACCTGATAGAGGTCTTTAAAATGATGAGAAGGATAGACAGAGTTGATGTGGACAAGCTTTTTCCATTGAGAATAGGGAAGATTCAAACAAGAGGACATGACTTCAGAATTAAGGGACAGAAGTTTAGGGGTAATATGAGGGGGAACTTCTTTACTCAGAGAGTGGTAGCGATGTGGAATGAGCTCCCAGTGGAAGTGGTGGAGGCAGGTTCATTGGTATCATTTAAAAATAAATTGGATAGGCATATGGATGAGAAGGGAATGGAGGGTTATGGTATGAGTGCAGGCAGGTGGGACTAAGGGGAAAAAAAAAATTTGTTCGGCATGGACTTGTAGGACCGAGATGGCCTGTTTCCGTGCTGTAATTGTTATATGGTTATATGGTAATATGGTCTTAGGAGTGTGGGAGGAAACAGAATATCTCGGAGAAAACCCACATAGGTCACGGGGAGGACATACAAACTCAGTGCAGACAGTTCCTGTAGTCAGGATCGAACCTGGGTCTCTGCCGCTGTGAGACCAGTAGCTCTACTGCTGCGCCACCGTGCGCCACGTTTATTAATGTAATGTGTACCGTGCTACGCTTGCTATCCAGTCAAAGAAAAAACTGTACATGATTACAATCGAGCCTTCCGCAGTGCATGGATAAAGAATAAAGGAGACAATATTTAGTGCAAGGATATGACACTTCAGTCTAATAAAGTGCGATTAAAGATAGTCCAAAGGCCTCCGGTGAAGTCAGGGCCGCACTCGAGCCGATGAGAGGTCAGTTGTAACAGCTGGGGAGAAACGGTCCCTAAATCTGGAGTTGTACATTTTCAAACTTCTGTGCCTCTTGCCTGACGGGAGAGGGGAGAAGAGGGATATTTGTAGACAATAGGCAATAGGTGCAGGAGGAGGCCATTCGGCCCTTCGAGCCAGCATCGCCATTCTATGTGATCATGGCTGATCATCCCCATTGTATTTCTGGTGATGCTGCTGATATTTATTTCGAGGAACTTGATATCTTTAGCGGGTCACCCCTCAACCTCTTACCCTCCAAGGAGAAAATACCCAACTTTATTTTAGTCTAGTTTAGTTTATTGTCACGTGTACCGAGGTACAGTGAACACATTTGTTGTTGCCTGCTATCCAGTCAGCGGAAAGACTATACATGAATGCAGTCGAGCCGTCCACAGTTTAATTGTTTTTGCCTACTTCCATCGTACAGATATTTTCTTTGCTCTCGTCTCCCTTTCTTTGCACCGTGAAACTTGCATTGATTTTTTTAGAAGTGGTTCTTTAGCAGAATCGTAGAATCTCTGCTGCTTCTTGCTTTCCTGTGCATTTGAAGTGCTGTGTCGTGGTCAGGATAGTTTTCCACAGCGCATCTGTAGAGGTTCGTAGAATATTCGGTAACACACGCTGTATCTATTTAAACTTCTAAGGAAGTAGAGGCACTGGCGGCTTTCTTCATGATTACATCTCGGTGTTCTTTTCATGTAACCACAGAGGGTGTTTAGTTTAGAGATACAGCGCGGAAACAGGCCCTTCAGCCCACCGAGTCCGTGACAGCCAGCGGTCCCCATACACCAGCTCTATCCCATACACACTAGGGACAATTTACAATTTCCGGAAGCCAATTTACCTCCAAACATGTACGTCTTTGGAGTGTGGGAAGAAACCGGAGCTCCTGGAGAAAACCCATGTGGTCACGGAGAGAAGGTAAAAAAAACTTTGTACAGACAGCACCACTAGTCAGGATCGAACCCGGGTCTCTGGCGCTGTAAGGCAGCAACTCTATTGCTGTGCCACCATCCCGGTAGATGGGGTGATCAAGAGGTCTTTTGACACATTGGCCTTCATTAGCCAGGGGTGCTGAATATACAATGTGCAGGAAGGAACTGCAGATGCTGGTTTAAACCGAAGATAGACCAAAAAAAAGCTGGAGTGACTCAGCGGGACAGGCAGCAACTGTGGAGAGAAGGGATGGGTGACGTTTTGGGTCGAGACCCTACTTCAGCGTCTGAAGAAATGTCACCTATTCCTTCTCTCCGGAGATGCTGCCTGTCCCGCTGAGTTACTCCAGCATTTTGTGTCTATCTTGGTACTGAAGAGAGAAGTTGGGGTGTGATGTTCTAGTTGTACAACTCACTGGTGAGGCCATGTTTGAAGTACTGTGTTCAGTTTTGATCACCCTGCTATAAGAAGAATGGCGTTAGGCTGGAATAAGTGCAGAGAATATTTACGAGGATGTTGACAGATCTCGAGAGCCTGAGCTACAGGGAGAAGTTGGGCAGGTTGGGACTCTATTCCCTGGAGCGCAGGAGGATGAGGGGTGATCTTATAGAGGTGTATAAAATCCTGAATGCACACGGCCTTGTATCCAGAGTAGGGCAATCAGGAAGCAGTGGACATAGGTTTAATATGAGAGGAGAAAGATTTAGGAACCCGATGGGTAATATTTTCACACGTAGGGTGGTGGGTGTATGGAATAAGCTGCCAGAGGAGGTACTATAACAACATTTGAAAGACATTTGGACAGGTATGTGAATGCAAAGGTTGCAAAGGATATGGGCCAAACATAGAAACATAGAAACATAGAAATTAGGTGCAGGAGTAGGCCATTCGGCCCTTCGAGCCTGCACCGCCATTCAATATGATCATGGCTGATCATCCAACACAGAATCCCGTACCTGCCTTCTCTCCATACCCTCTGATCCCCTTAGCCACAAGGGCCACATCCAACTCCCTCTTAAATATAGCCAATGAACTGGCCTCGACTACCCTCTGTGGCAGAGAGTTCCAGAGATTCACCACTCTCAGTGTGAAAAAAGTTCTTCGCATCTCGGTTTTAAAGGATTTCCCCCTTATCCTTAAGCTGTGACCCCTTGTCCTGGACTTCCCCAACATCGGAAACAATCTGCCTGCATCTAGCCTGTCCAACCCCTTAAGAATTTTGTAAGTTTCTATAAGATCCCCTCTCAATCTCCTAAATTCTAGAGAGTATAAACCAAGTCTATCCAGTCTTTCTCTTAAGACAGGACTGTCTTTCTATAAACAGTCCTGACATCCCAGGAATCAGTCTGGTGAACCTTCTCTGCACTCCCTCTATGGCAATAATGTCCTTCCTCAGATTTGGAGACCAAAACTGTACGCAATACTCCAGGTGTGGTCTCACTATTTCACGGCGTTCCTCAGGGCTGTCGGCGTTCCTCAGGGCTGTGTGCTGAGAATCCTCTACTCCCCTCTTCACCTATGACTGCACACCTGTACATGGTACTAACACCATGATCAAGTATGCAGATGATACAACGGCCATTGGCCTCATCAGGTCAACGATGAGCTGGCCTACAGGGAGGAGGTCCAGCACTTAGCAGCATGGTGCGCTGACAATTACCTGGTGCTCCAAGAATCCAGGAGCTCATTGTAGACTTCAGGAAGTCCAGAGGCGGCACCCACCCCCATCCACATTAACGGGACGGAGGTGGAACGATTTCAGCTTCAGGTTCCTCAGTAAACGTCTCCGATGACCTCTCTTGGACCCACAATACCTCTTTGGTCTGATCAAGAAGGGCTCATCAGCGTCTCTTCTTCCTGAGGAGACTGAAGAAGGTCCATCTGTCTCCTCAGATCCTGGTGAACTTCTACTGCTGCAGTGTCGAGAGCATCCTTACCACTGCATCACAGTATGGTAAAAAACTGCTCTGTCTCCATCCGGTTTGCAGAGGGTGATGAAAATTGCCCAACTTATCACCGGTTAACGCTCCCCTCCATTGAGTCCTGTCCCTGACCAAAGCAAGCGCTGTCTGCGGGAGGGCCTGTCTCAGCATGCACCTGGACTGCTCTCACAGTCCACCCCTGGACTGAGTTCATTCGTAACTACTATCCGGGAGGCGCTACATCCAATCTCTTGCAGAACCAGCAGGTCGAGGAAACCGCTTCTTTCCATGCGTCATCTACCAACACCGTACCCCGTCTGCCAATCTTCCCCCCCCCCCCCCCCCCTGACCCCCCCCCAGGAACTTATTAGTCTTTTTTTTTACCAAATCGTTTGCACTGTCGCTCTGGGAGATGCTAATGCTCTGTTGTCCTCTGTACTGTACACTGACAATGACTTTTAAAATTGCAAATCTGAATCTGAATCACCAAGACCCTGTACAACTGCAGTAGAACCTCCCTGCTCCTATACTCAAATCCTTTTGCTATGAAAGCTAACATACCATTCGCCTTCTTCACTGGGCAGGTGGTATCTGTGCAGGTAAGTCATATGTCATAAGGTCATAAGTGATCGGAGTAGAATTAGGCCATTCGGCCCATCACGTCTACTCCGCCATTCAATCATGGCTGATGTATCTCTCCCTCCATTCTCCTGCCTTCTCCCAATAACCCCTGACACCTCCACTAATCAAGAATCTATCTATCTCTGCCTTACAAATATCCACTGACGTGGCCCCCACAGCCGTCTGTGGCAAAGAATTCCACAGATTCACCACCCTCTGACTAAAGAAACGTCTCCTCGTCTCCTTCCTAAAAGAACATCCTCTTTGGTCGGCATGGGCAAGATGGGCTGAAGGGCCTGTTTGTCGCTGTATGACTCTATGACGAATGCCAAGACGGCGGAAGCTGTTGTGTATGCGCTGAGTTCCTCTTTAAAGTCACCGCTGGGCGCGGGACAAAGCAACAGCCACCTAATGCACTTCCTCTTTCATCAACAACCACTGGCTACAGAGAACTGGAGCCAACCGAACTTCAGGAAGGGAAGTTGGCCTTCCGGGCATGGGAGATTGACCACCAGAATGGGGAAGTCACTGAACAGACGTTTCCTGTCATCAGCATTGAACCTGGGTTTCTGCGTTCTCACAGTGCTGTCCCATGGTACGAGTTCATTCAAAGAACTCTCCCGAGTTTGCCCTGATTCAATAGACAATAGGTGCAGGAGTAGGCCATTCGGCCCTTCGAGCCAGCACCGCCATTCAATGTGATCATGGCTGATCATCCCCAATCAGTACCCCGTTCCTGCCTTCTCCCCATATCCCCTGACTCCGCTATCTTTAAGAGCCCTATCTAGCTCTCTCTTGAAAGTATCCAGAGAACCTGCCTCCACCGCCCTCTGAGGCAGAGAATTCCACATCTACCTCACAACTCTCTGTGAGAAAAAGTGTTTCCTCGTCTCTTTTCTAAATGGCTTACCCCTTATTCTTAAACTGTGGCCCCTGGTTCTGGACTCCACCAACATCGAGAACATGTTTCCTGCCTCTAGCGTGTCCAAGCCCTTAACAATCTTATATGTTTCGAACTCGGTGATTTACTGTAATGGCCACTCGCTGGTACTCGGGACTCCGTTAGCGTTACGAGCCGCTAAGAGACGTCCCCGAGCTCCGGCGTACCCGCTACGTTCATTCTCCGTGCTTACCACGAGTTTGATTTTTTTTAAACTCGGGAGAGCTCTTGGAATGAACTTGTACAGTGGGACAGGGCTAAAGCAGCAACTCTACCACTGCACCACCGTGTCCCCCCATTTCCCTCTAAACACCATCTGTCACGGACTGGGTGAGCTGAAGGGCCTGTTTCCGCGCTGTATCTCTAAACTAAACATCCTCTGTGGTTACGTGGAAAGAGCACCGAGATGTAATCATGAAGAAAGCCGGCTGTTCTTCTACTTCCTTAGAAGTTTAAAGAGTTATAGCGTGTGTTACCGAATATTCTACGAACCTCTACAGATGCGCTGTGGAAAACTATCCTGGCCACGACACAGCACTTCAAATGCACAGGAAAGCAAGAAGCAGCAGAGATTCTACGATTCTGTTAAAGAACCTAAAAAAATCAATGCAAGTTTCACGATGCAAAGAAAGGGAGACGAGAGCAAAGAAAATATCTGTACGATGGAATTAGGCAAAAACAATTAAACTGTGGACGGCTCGACTGTAATCATGTATAGTCTGGATAGAATCATAGAAACATAGAAAATAGGTGCAGGAGTAGAGGCCATTCGGCCCTTCGAGTTGATCATGGCTGATTCAATATGATCATGGCTGATCATCCAACTCAGTATCCCGTACCTGCCTTCTCTCCATACCCCCTGATCCCTTTAGCCACAAGGGCCACATCTAACTCCCTCTTAAATATAGCCAATGAACTGTGGGCCTCAGCTACATTCTGTGGCAGAGAATTACACAGATTCACCACTCTCTGTGTAAAAAATGATTTTCTCATCTCGGTCCTAAAAGATTTCCCCCTTATCCTTAAACTGTGACCCCTTGTCCTGGACTTCCCCAACATCGGGAACAATCTTCCTGCATCTAGCCTGTCCAACCCTTTAAGAATTTTGTACGTTTCTATAAAATCCTCCCTCAATCTTCTAAATTCCAGCGAGTACAAGCCGAGTCTATCCAGTCTTTCTTCATATGAAAGTCCTGCCATCCCGGGAATCAGTCTGGTGAACCTTCTCTGTACTCCCGCAATGCAACACACGCAACAAAAAAAGGTGTTCACTGTACCTCAGTGCACGTGACAATAAACTTAACTAGACTAAAATAAATGAAAGAAAAACAAACTCAAAACTAAACCAAGTCCAAGCCGACCATCTGCTGTTATCAGGCAACTGAATCGTCCTACCACCCAGACAGCAGTTCTGAGCTGCCATCTACCACAGTGGAGACCCTCGCACTATCTTTGATCGGACTTTGCCGATGTTATATAATCTTGCACGAAGCGTTATTCACATTATTCCCTTGATCATGTTTATGTACACTGTAAATCGTGTAGACAAAAGTGCTGGAGAAACTCAGCGGGTGCAGCAGCATCTATGGAGCGAAGGAAATAGGCAACGTTTCGGGCCGAAACCCGTTAGGGTTTCGGCCCGAAACGTTACCTACTTCCTTCCTGAAGGGTTTCGTCCCGAAACGTTACCTATTTCCTTCATGAAGGGTTTCGTCCCGAAACGTTACCTATTTCCTTCCTGAAGGGTTTTGTCCCGAAACGTTGCCTATTTCCTTCCTGAAGGGTTTCGTCCCGAAACGTTGCCTATTTCCTTCCTGAAGGGTTTTGTCCCAAAACGTTGCCTATTTCCTTCCTGAAGGGTTTCATCCCGAAACGTTGCCTATTTCCTTCCAGGTTTTGTCCCGAAACGTTACCTATTCCTTCCTGAAGGGTTTCGTCCCGAAACGTTGCCTACTTCCTTCGCTCCATAGATGCTGCTGCATCCGCTGAGTTTCTCCAGCACTTTTGTCTACCTTCGGTTTTCCAGCATCTGCAGTTCCTTCTTAAACACTCTAATCATGTGTTGTCTTTCCGCTGACTGGTTAGCACGCCAACAAAAGCTTTTCACTGTACCTCGGTACACGTGACAATAAACTAAACTGAACTCAACTAATCCCGACCTGAGACGTCACCCATTCCTTCTCTCCAGAGATGCTGCCCGTGTTAGTCTAATCTAAACTAAATCCGACCTCCCATCTACCTCATTGGAGACCTTTAATCAATCGTTAATTGTACTTTTTCTTGCACCAAACATTATTTTCCCTTTATCTTGTATCTGTACACTGTGGACGGCTGGATTGTAATCATGTATTGTCTTTCTGCTGACTGGTTAGCACGCAACAAAAGCTTTTCACAATACCTTAGTACACATTCCCCAGAGCTATAGCTGCTCTGAACCGGCCCTGCTGAGTGCCCCACACCCCCACGGACTGTCTCCCTCGGATGGTCAAGTCGCTGAGGTACATCTGCACTTTAGTCTGTTTTGACTGTATTACTGGTGTAATGTTCTTTGTACAAACCATGTTCTCCGGGTATCTAAACCTAAATTTTAGTAGTTACTTAAGTTACGATGTCGGATGGAAGCGGCATACGCAAATCTTGTTGCACTTATGTGTAATGACAATAAAATATATTATTATTAATAGTAGTATTATTATGACAATAAATGAAACAAAGCTAAACTAAGCATTTCGTTGTCTCTGTACTGTACACTGACAATGACAATTAAAATTGAATCTGAATCTGAATCTGAATCTAACCTGAAGTTAACTAAGCTTAACTTAACTGAACTAAACTAAACTAAACATTTAACTAACCGGAACTAAACTGCATTAAACTAAACTAGAATAAACTTAACTGAACTAAACTAAACTAAACATTGCAGCAACAAAAGTGTATAAAGAGACCTGTCACGTCTCCAGTGTTACTAGTTCCATTGAGTTCACCCACCTGAATCATTTACTTCTGTCGACACTGAAAGACTGCCTGACCCCTGAGCGATGCCAGCGTTTCTGTGTTTGAATTCTTTAATGAAGTGCCGTCTTGTGCACTGAGCCCAGCGGGGAAGGAGGAAGTGAAGAAATGTCTGAGGAAAGACTGTTTTTTTTTAATCAGCTTTAAATCTTGTGAAGGCGGTGTCAATTGTCGTTTATTTCCTTCTAAGGCAGTTCCGCTAATGAACCCACATCAAATCCAGCACTTTCCTGATTACCAGCATTGTGTTTTGGACATGAAAAGTATTTACTTGATCGCATCCAATTATCTGACCTGGATTTAGGGAAGAAAGTAAAACCTAAAAAAAAAATCAGAAACTCAAGCTTCAGTGCGATGTCGTTAAAGTGTTACGCTTCCTCTAAATTAAAATGAATCTTCATTAGCGATTAGAGTGCGTTGGGGAATTGCTTTGTTTATTGTCTCTGCTTCAACTGTGTGAAGCCCTGTCCCACTTTCACGACCTAATACACGACCTCTGCCGAGTTTGCCCTTGACTTATACTCGCAGCATGGTCGTCGTGAGGTCGTAGGCGGTCGTAGGTAGGTTGAAGGTAGGTTGTGATGCTAGTCGTAGGTACTCGTGGCATCAAATAGGTCGCGGCGTTTTTTTCTAGCCTGATATAAAATGTCCACGAGTAACAAAATGGTTGGCGTGGAAAAAATGGATACTTTTTACTCGTAGGTAGGTTGTAGTAGGTTGGGATGCTAGTCGGAGGTGGTCGGAGGTAGTCGGAGGTGGTCGTAGGTGGTCGGAGGTAATAGCTCCGGGGTGAAAAAAAAGGTCAGTAGAAAAAAAGTTGATTTAAACAGCAGAACGCCACCTCTGTCACTCGAAGGCCATGTTCATTCATAGCTGGAGAGTTTTTTGGAGAGGAGACTTATGTTTTAGAGATGGCACCAAAAAGACAGCAGCGCAGGGTAAGGGCACAACTCTCGAATAAAAAAATGGCGCGGCCCTGTCCAGTCGCCGTTGTGGCAGCTCCGCGAAAATTGTGTGTGTTTTTAACTTTCATGTTCCTTTTGAACTTATTTCTACGTTCTAACTCAATCAATTCAATTCAATTCAATTCAATTCAATTTAATTGTCATTTTGACCCCTTGAGGTCCAAACGAAATGCCGTTTCTGCAGCCATACATTACAAACAAATAGACCCAAGACACAACATAATTTACATTTTACATAAACATCCATCACATTGCTGTGATGGAAGGCCAAAAAAAACTTATCTCCCCACTGCACTCTCCCCGCCCCCCCGATGTCAGCGTCAAAGTCAAAGCCCCCGGCTGGCGATGGCGATTGTCCCGCGGCCATTAAAGCCACGCCGGGTGATGCAAGGTCGCACACCGGGTCTTGGTGTTAGAGCCCCCGGCGTGCGCTCGCAGAGTCCCGCGGCCATTCCAAGCCGCGCGGGGCGGTGATGTCAGGCCCCGCTCCAGGAGCTCTTCAACCCCGCAACTCGGGCGGGAGAAGTCGCCGTTGCAGGAGCCCTGAAAAGCGGTCTCCCTCCAGGGACCCGCGGGCTCCCGGTGTCGCCGTCCGCCAGACCCGCAGTTGCAGCCTCCGAATCTCCGGAGGTCGGGCCGCAGCAGCAGCAGCAGCAGCGCTCCACCACCGCTCCACCCGCTCCGGACTCGGCCAGCTCCGCGACGGTGAGGTGAGTCGGCACCAGAGTCCCCGGTCTTCTCCTGTTGGAGGCCGCTCCACATTGCAGCCCCAACCGTGCAGGGAGAGATTTAAAAGTTACCCCCTCCCTCCCACCCCCCACACACACACACACACACCCCAACAAAAAATAACAAAAACTACATAAAAACATAGACAAAAATAATAAAAACGCGGACGGGCTGCAGAGGCCGCTGCTGACGTGAGTCGCGCCGCCTACCAGACTCCCTAGTACTAACAAAGTATGACAGAGAAACCCTCTTAGATCTAACGGACTGTAAACGCCTTTCCCACCAGGGACTAACTGTACTGAATGTTTTTCCTTCCATTATTTATTATGTAAAAGAATGTGTGTGTTTATCATTGTGTTTATAGTTTGTTTGGTTGTTTGTCGTTTTGCACAAAGTCCGCGAGCATTGCCACTTTTCATTTCACTGCACATCTCATATGTGTATGTGACAAATAAACTTGACTTGACAGGTGTTGCCCACCCAGGAGGAGGAGTGGCAGGAGGTGATAGTACAGGAGGGGGTAGCCCTGCATGAGGGGAGGAGGAGACCAGGGTGGGAGTATACAGCATGTCCCCACCACCACCCCATCCTTCACTGCCTCATTGAAAGCAGCCAAGCAGCCCTTTCTCCTGTGTCAGACAGACACAGCATCAGAGGCAGATGCCCCATTGGTGGTGCGGGAGGGCTGGAGGAAGGTTTTGCCCTACACGGTCTCTGGGGAGGAAGCGGCCGCTCCAGACATTTCCAAGCCGCCGAGGAGTGTTCACCCGATGCCGGCATTCCAGCTTTCTGGCAGGAGGGCCTGAAAACATCGGACTGGCTGCGGAGGCCACAAATCACTTATGACAGGAACATGGATAGGAAAGGTTTGGATTATTTCCTTCGTGTGAAGAAGGGTTTCGGCCCGAAACGTTGCCTATTTCCTTCGCTCCATAGATGCTGCCGCACCCGCTGAGTTTCTCCAGCGATGCCTTTCCCCACAGTGGAAATTTTTTATTCTGTTGTGGGGGGACGTTTGTGTTGAATTATACAATATGTTGTGTCATTTTTTGTTAATTTTAATTTTTCTATGTATGTACGGAAGCTTAATTATTAATTTTTCTATGTAAAGCACTTTGGTCTCAACGCGAGTTGATTTAAACGTGCTATATAAATACATTTTACTTACTTACTTACTTACTACACCTTCACTGGGCAACAGGAGGGGACCTTGGGGAATGGTTCCAGCAGAATGCCAGCCATCCTGTACGAAAAGGAAAATGAGGGGGACAGGGACAGGGACAAGAATGGCATGCATGCCACCCACTGCCCCTACATGTGTGCTTGAATGTTCCATCTTTTGTCAAAGCCCAGCGCCACTCTCTTCCAGTCATCACATCATCGCCATTCACCCATTGAGACATCTTCTGGTGCTCACACCCTTGCTCTTCCCCTTTCTTCAAAGGCTGCTGAAGCAAAAGGGCTGCTGCAAACAGCAGTGAAACGTACATGGTCGAAGGAGGTCCTCAACATAGTCGTGGGAGGCCGCAGACATAGCCGAACACCACCTCATATATCACTTGGGCAGCTCATACAACCCAGCGGTATGAACATTGACCTCTCTAACGTCAAGTAACCCTTGCACGCCCTCTCTCTCTCTCTCCATCTCTCCCCCATCCTAGTACTAGTTTCACTGTCGTCCCGTTGAGTTTCATTGTCTGTATAACACGTTATCATCTTCTTTCGCAGCCAACAATGGACCATTGTGGGCTCCACCTTTCCATTATCGTGGGGTTTTTTTAAAAAACTTTTTTGCATATCTTTCATTCATTTGGTCCTTACCTCTCCATATCACCGTCTGTATCTCTCGTTTTCCCTCTCCCCCGACTCTGTCTGAAGAAGGGTGTCCCATTCCTCCTCTCCAGAGATGCTGCCTAACCCGCTTTGTAAAACCCCTGTCCCACTGTACGAGTTCATTCCAAGAGTTCTCCCCGAGTTTCCCCAGATTCGAACTCGGAGATTTACGGTAATAGCCGCTCATCGGTACTCGGGGCTCTCGTGGACATTTTTCAACAAGTTGAAAAATCTTCACGAGTCTTCCCGAGCTTACCGCGTTTCCCGAGTGCCTGCCGTTAGCGTTACGAGCCGCTAAGAGACGTCCCCGAGCTCCGACGCACCCGCAACGTACATTCTACGTGCTTACCACGAGTTTGATTTTTTTTTTTAACTCGGGAGAGCTCTTGAACGAACTCGTACAGTGGGACAGGGCTATTACTCCAGCACTTTGAGTGTCTATCTTCAAGAAGGCTCAAATCAACAAAGGGGCAAGAAAAAGCACGGTCTCGATTTAGAACATTGCCTGTTCTAAGATTATCTATTTACACTTTTGCTGGGAAGATTGCAGAGAAAAGTTACCAAGACATTGCGAGGACTCAAGGCCCTGGATTGTAGGGAGAGGTTGGGCAGGCGAGGATTTCCTTGAAATACTAGAACCTAAATAGTGATCCAATCGAGATCCACACAATCATGAAGGGTATAGATAGGGTGCATTCACATGGGTCTTTACCTAAAGTTGGGGAATCAAGAACCAGAGGACATTGAAGATCCACACAAAATGCTGGAACAACTCAGCGGGACAGTCAGCATCTCTGGAGAGAAGGAATGAGTGACTTTTCAGGTCAAGACCCTTCTTCAGACGCCTATATTTTTGTTATAAACCAGCATCTGCAGTTCCTTTTTATTATATTTAATAACATTTAAAAGATATTTGGACATATTTGGATATTCGTCATTGGTACAGATTACGGGGAGAAGGCAGGAGGATGGGGTTAGGAGGGAGAGATAGATCAGCCGTGATTGAATGGCGGATTAGACTTGATGGGCCGAATGGCCTAATTCTACTCCTATCACTTATGACAGGAACATGGATAGGAAAGGTTTTTGGATTATTTCCTTCGTGTGAAGAAGGGTTTCGGCCCGAAACGTTGCCTATTTCCTTCGCTCCATAGATGCTGCCGTACCCGCTGAGTTTCTCCAGCACTTTTGTCTACCTAAGGTTTGGATGGAGATGGGCCAAATGCGGGTAAATGGGACTAGCACAGATGGGGCACCTTGGTCAGCATGGAGGAGTTGGGCCGAAGGGCCTGGTACTGAGACGCATGTCTCTGTGGCTCTGTATTGTGTGGCATAGCACGTGACAAGACAGCGAATCTCCCCAGCGCCACGAGCACAGGGTGATGCGGATATCATCGACAATCTACGACAATGTCCTCTGGTCAATCAGGCTCGAGTTTCTGGGGTGTGATATTTTGCAATCTTTGCAATCAGAAGCAAGAAGGTGCCCTGCCTGGATGACAACTGAATGCCAGAGCAACATCGGAGTCTGAAGAAGGGTCTCATAGAAACATAGAAACAAATAGGTGCAGGAGGAGGCCATTCGGACCATCGAGCCAGCACTGCCATTCATTGTGATCATGGCTGATCGTCCCCTGTCAATAATCCGTGCCTGCCTTCTCCCCATATCACTTGACTCCACTAGCCCCTAGAGCTCTATCTAACTCTCTCTTAAACCCATCCAGTGACTTGGCCTCCACTGCCCTCTGTGGCAGGGAATTCCACAAATTCACAACTCTCTGGTTGAAAAAGTTTTTTCTCACCTCAGTCTTAAATGGCCTCCCCTTTATTCTAAGACTGTGGCCCATCTTCCAAGGTACAGACTTTTTTTTTTGTGCATGCAGATGAGTAAGATTACAGCCATACGTGGGTACAATTCCCGGTTAAGCTCATGTCATTGAAGCTCGCTGGGTGAAAAAGTTTTTTCTCACCTCTATCTTGAATGACCTCCCCTTTAGTCTAAGAATCTCCCCTTTATTCTAAGACTGTGGCCCCTGGTTCTGGACTCGCCCAACATTGGGAACATTTTTCCTGCATCTAGCTTGTATAATTTTGTATAAAAACTGTAAAAATAGACAAGATACAAGTTGTGGATACGTGTAAAGTGACAATGCGTCAGGGTTCATTTGTCCATTGTTCATTTTTTATTTAAGCTGTTTATGGCAATGGGTATGAATGAGTTTTTGTGGATGTTTTTCTTGGATAGGGGGACTTTATATCGGCGGCCTGATGGCAGAAGTTGGAAAGACTTGTGCAGGGGGTGGGTGGGATCCTGTGTAATGAGGTTGGCTTTCCTTTTAACTGCCTAGGTGTGGAATACTGATAATTGATTTTGAGTTTTGCCAGTTATTTTGCTTGCCTGATTGATGATCCGGGAAAGCTTTGATTTGTCTTTGACAGAGGTGAGGGTGAACCAGGATGTGATGTTAAAGGTGAGTACAGATTCTATAAGTGATTTATAGACAGCTGTTAAAATGTCCTGTCTGACATCAAAGCACCTGAGTTTCCTCAGCAGGAACAGGTGAACAGGAGGGACATTTTGTCTTCAGGATGCAGAAAATTACACCAGCAGTTTTGACCGAGTGAAAAACCCTTTAACAGTTGAAGTTTTGCCAGGTAACTAGGAGATCTAATTCTGAATGGACATCCACATCACAACACACAACGACTTATTTCTCCAATAGATATCTTTAGTTTAGTTTAGAGTTACAGCGCAGGAACCAGCACTGACATGATACCAAACTAAACACAGCCCGGCCAATATTTGCAATCCGTCAGAAAGATCGCAAAGACTTTAGACTTTAGAGATACAGCACGGAAACAGGCCCTTCGGCCCACCGAGACCATGCCCACCAGCGATATCCATACATCAACACTATCCGACACACACCAGGGACAATTTTACAATTTTACCACAGCCAATTAGCCTACAAACCTGCACGGGTTTGGAGTGTGGGAGGAAACCGGAGCACCCGGAGTAAACCCACGAGGGCCACCACTTTTCTTTTTTGATCGACAAAGCCGGATCCATTAGGGAATAACAAGTAAACCTCTTCCACATGTGGAGCAAAGAGCGGATTGTATTTACCCGCTTGATTAAGATGGCAGGAAAACGATAGAATGGGTCTTATCTCTAACCTTTCACAATTCTCACGAAAAAATAGACGCAAAATGCCCGAGTACCACAGCTATTAACGACAGATTATTTACTAACCAGTCGTTTGGAGAATCCCAAAATATTTTCACCATATTTGGATAGTGTGCTCCCGTATTTACATTGCATATTTGTCCCATGACACGTTAGCTCTGTTTCAGATAAAGCACAATTTCATCTCTAGTAAGGCAAAACTGCCATTTGAGGAGGAAGTAACTGAACAGGACATGGTGGTTTTAAAGGTCTTGTAATTTTAAAATTGTAGCATGTTTCCACTCTGTCGTTACATTAGGAACATGGATCTTGTTTTATTAATTTAATACTCTGGAGTTTAGAAGGATGAGAGGCGATCTCATTGAAACGTATAAGATTATTAAGGGTTTGGACAGGCTAGAGGCAGGAAACATGTTCCTGATGTTGGGAGGAGTCCAGAACCAGGGTCCACACACAGTTTAAACCTGGGTTTTAGGATGGACGGTGATTTTAAACTAGATAAACAAATATGCGCGGTGGTTAAGTCCAGCTTCTTTCACCTAAGGAAGCTGGCAAAGGTGAAGCCCATTCTCGAGCGGCAGCATTTTGAAACAGTAATCCATGCCTTTATTACATCTAGGCTGGATTACTGTAACGCACTCTACTCTGGAGTCGCACGAGCTTCACTGGCTCGTCTCCAGCTGGTTCAAAATGCTGCCGCTCGCCTCTTAACAAGAACTCGAAAGAGGGAGCACATTACGCCAATTTTGGCCTCCCTTCACTGGCTCCCGGTGCACTTTCGAGTTCATTTTTAAATTATTTTATTTGTTTTTAAATCGTTGAATGGGCCTGCCCCGCCTTACCTCTCTCTCTGAGCTGCTCCACCCATACGCTCCTGCCCGTGCCTCAGGTCAGCTGATCAGCTGCTCCTTGAGGTACCAAGGTCTAAGCGGAAGCTCAGAGGGGATAGAGCCTTTTCTGTTGCTGCTCCGGCACTCTGGAACACCCTGCCGTTGCACATCAGACAGGCCCCTTCACTGTCCATCTTCAAAACCACCCTAAAAACTCATTTTTATTCACTGGCTTTCGACACTGGCTGAGACATTGCTCCTGTTTTTAGTGCTTTTAATGTCTTTTAATTTTTACTGTTTTATAGTCCTTTGTTTTACGGTTTTTAATGGTTTGTAATAACTTCTTGTCCATGAGTTCTCATGTACAGCACTTTGTGGCAACTGCAGTTGTTTAAAGTGCTTTATAAATAAAGTTATTATTATTATTATTATTATTATTAAGATTAAGGGGTAAGCCATTTAGAACGGAGACGAGGAAACACTTTTTCACCCAGAGAGTTGCGAATGTGGAATTCTCTGCCACGGAGGGCGTTGGAGGCCGGTTCTGTTTATTCAAGGGAGAGCTAGATATAGGGCTATCTTCTATCTTCTATCTTTGGTTTAAACCAGCATTTGCAGTTCTTCCAACACCTCCCCATCTACCGCATTGGAACAAAACATCTTTTCACTGCACCTCAGTACATGTGGCAACAATGAGACATTAAATTAAACTATATTAAAACTTGAGCAAACGTGACCAGTTTAGGTTGGGCACTTCTGACTCACTGGCTACTTCCAGAGACCCACTGCTCTTGGCCGCGGTTCATAGTAACTAACCATCAGGGTACGGCACGGTGGTGGCTCAGCGGTAGAGTTGCTGCCTCACAGCGCCAGAGACCCGGGTTCCATCCTGACTACAGGTGCTGTCTGTACGGAGTTTGCACGTTCTCCCCGTGACCTGCGTGGGTTATCTCCGAGTGCTCACATTTCCTCCCCCACACTCCAAAGACGTTGTTAGGATTGGGAAAGGTTAGAGATAAGACTCATTGCATTTGTAGGTTCATTGGCTTTGGTAAAATTGTAAATAGTCCTTAGTGTGTAGGATAGTGCATGTGTATGGTTCATCTAGGATCGGCACAGACTCAGTGGGCTAGGGGGACTGTTTTTGCTCTATATTGTATTGTATTGTAATTAGTTTATTAGCCAAGTATGTAAAATTATACAAGGAATTTGATTTGCCATACAGCCATATCAAAAAAAGTAACAAGACACACAACAATATAAACATCCACCACAGGGGATTCCCCACACTCCTCACTGTGATGGAAGGCAAAGTCTTATCATCTTTCCCACCTTGTTCTCCCACAGTCGGGGCGATTGAAGCTCCCGTGTCGGGACAGTCGAAGTTCCCGCGATCGGTCGGAGCTCCCGAAGCCAGTCCCTAACGAAGGGACCGCGAGCTCCCCGGTGTTAAAGTCCGCAGGCTCCCGTGATCGGTTGGAGCTCCCGAGATCGATCCGCAGCAAGAGGCCGCCAGCTCCCTCCACGATGTCAGGCCGCAGTGCGGACGGAGATACGATACGATACGAAGAAAGTCGCATCTCCGTCGAGGAAAGAGATTTTTCCACCACCCCCCACATTCCCTCCACCCCGCACTTAATACAACACTATACAAGCGACTTAATACAACACAATACAAGCGACTTCACCCTCTCCGAAGACTACGTAAAGCAGGCCTCCCCACTACACACCTACTGACTTTTTATAGGGGGACTGTCGAGAGCACACTGACATACGGCATCACTTCCTGGTTCGGGAGCTGCAAGGCGTACGAACGGCACCAACTGGACAGGATAGTGAAGACCGCAAGCAGGATTATTGGTGCTCCACTCCCCTTCCTGCTGGACATATACAGGAAGAGATGTATCAACAAAGCCATCTCCATCATCAAAGACCCTTACCACCCATCGCATGACATTTTCTCCATCCTCCCATCTGGGAAGAGGTACAGGAGCATTAGCTGCAAAACCAGCAGGATGCTCCTCAGCTTCTTCCCACAGGCTATAAGACTGTTAAATGGATTTTGCCCCCTGCCAAATATCGCGCACAAAACCCCCACACTGCAGCAGAGCCACTGTTGTGCCACTGCCGGTCGGAACGGCTGTTGAATGTTTAGTAGAGTGTTAAATTTGTTCATGACATGTATTTTTTATTTCTATTTATTTTTTCATGCACACTGAATGGACACTGGTTGAGCAACGTTTTTTTGTTTCCTCTGGGTATGTGAATACTCAGGAAATGACAATAAAGATATACAATACAACACTAAAGATACACTAAAACATACATTGAACAACAGACTAAAAACAGAGAGGAAAAAGGACCAGACAGGCTGTTGACGAGGCCGCCTTTCTTTAAAGTCTAAAGTCTACATGTGCTTTGGAGATATATCTAGTCCAATTTATCAAAGTGATCACTCTCTTAACTATCTAAATATTAACACTGGCTCTCCGGATAATAGTTTTCACCAGCTGGCTTGAGCAGCCAATAGACAGGGCAGTGTGAAACATGTTGCTAGCGAGCTTATACGTGTGGAAAAGCACCGCATGTCAAGCAGTGACTGAACAAAGGAGAGACTTTGAACTCTGAGAAGAACCAATGCTGACATGATAACGCCCCGTGCTCCAGGCGAGGCAGCAACTTGGCAGGTTATTCCAGTCCAGCTGCCGGAGGTGGCCATTCGGCCCATCGGCCCCATTCTGGCCGGGAATGGGCTTCAGGGTGAAGGTGAGCGGGGAAAGAACTAATACTTTAAAATACTTTTTATACACAAAGGGTGATGGGTGCAAGGAACGAGCTGTCGGAGGATGTAGTTGAGACAGGTGCTATCACAATGTTGAAGAGACTTGTGCACTATTATTGTTTGTTTGTTTTTATGGCTATGTAGGTGTGTGCGTGTGTATATATATATATATATATATATATATATCGCTCCATAGATGCCGCTGATGAAGCCTAATAAAGTTACAAAAATAAGAAAAAATTAAAATAGGTTTCCGGGCTAGCTTACAGCTTATATTTAGTGTCAAATTAGGCTTGCCTCAGGTTGCAGTGTGTGGGATAATAAATACCATAACATTGTCTCCCAAGTGAGGAAGTGACAGAGAGGAAGAGAGACATAGCTAGTCACATCTTTGAAGTAAGATGCCATAAACCAAATGGCCAATGTTTATGGGGGAGGAGGTGATAGAGGAAGAGAGACATAGCTAGTCGCATCTTTGAAGTGAGATGCCATAAAACCAAATGACCAATGTTTATGAGGGGCGACCAATGTTTATGAGGGGCGAAGTGACGAGAGAGGAACCAGGGAAGGGGAAAGATAAGATGACATAAACCAAATGGCCTATGTTTATGAGGGACCAAGTGACAGAGAGGTAGCAGCGAAAAAGCTAGGGTGATCTCTTTGGAGATAAACTTACCTAATGCAAATGGCCAATGTTTTTAGTATATCTTGTACCATGTAAACAAAAGGCCTTTGATGTGATGCATTCTGTGGAAACCTTTTCCTGTACCTCTGACCATGACTAATGTCTGTGGAATGTGCTAAGGGGACAAAAAAACCCTATTTAAGGCAATGTAATTTCTGTGGTTCAGAGAAGGTGACCGAGGGCAATGTTGAGTGTCTACATTGGTCACTTAGCTGGAATTCTCGCTCCCTTCCATCGGCCGATGTTAAGTAAAGTTTTGAACTGGTCTACCAAACAGTTTGTGTGGTGTCTGTTTATTAAGAAGCGAACCTGGTTTAGTAGTTATAAAAGGGACTTTTTCACCGCCTCACCCACTGGGTTTCTCCAGCGTTTTTGTCTATCTTCCTTTATTGTTACTTTTTATCATATCTTTCATTCATTGTTCTAATAATAAGGGGTAAGCCATTTAGAACGGAGACGAGGAAACACTTTCTCACAGAGAGTGATGAGTCTGTATGGTCCTCGATTCCCCGACTCTGGGTAAAAGACTCTACCCAATCTATTCCTCTCATAATTTTGGATATTTCTATACAAAAGTATAGTCATAGACTGATACAGCAGCCCCTCCAAACCTGTCCTATCCATTGACAAGGATGCATTCCACCCCCCACACCCAAACCCCCCCTCATGGCTGCCCTCCAGTTTACTGCTTCCTTTCACTGTGAGCTCAGGGGGGGGGAGGGGGGGGTGCTCACCGAAACCTCCCCACAGTTGTGGCAACTGAACACCTTGTGCAGGATTGGATACCTTCCAAGCATTGGCTGTTAAGTAGCAGGTAACGTCGCGGCAACAGACAATAGGTGCAGGAGTAGGCCATTCGGCCCTTTCAGCCAGCGCCACAAAGCCAGTGCCGGGCGAGGAGAGGGCCGACAGTTCACGGGACGGTCCAGACGGGGGCAAACGGTCGCTGGGACTGGAAAACGAGAAGCTGGAGACTCATGTATACAGCCTCTGTTTGCTGTTTCTGTGCAATTAGCAGGAGCAGGGAGGACCTCGTTGAACCTTACCGAATAGTGAAGGGCTGGGTTAGAGTGGGCGCGGAGAGGATGTTTCCACGAGTGGGAGAGTCTCCGACCAGGGGGCACGAGCCTCGGAATGAAAGGCGTGCCTTTAGAGAGGAAATAAGGGGGACTTTATTTTGTCAGTGGGCAGTGAATCTGAGGAACCTATTGCCGCAGGCAGCTGGGTGTTTTTAAAGCAGAAATTGACAGGTTCTTCCTGGGTCAGAGTATCTAAGGTTAAAGGCAGGAGAATGGAGTTGAGTGGGAGAGATAGATCACCCATGAATGAATGGCAGAGTAGACTCAATTCTGCTCCAATGCCATGAACTTAACCAGGGATTGTACCCACGTATGGCTATAATCTTACTCATCTGCATGCACACAAAAAAAATGGCTGTACCTTGGAAGGCGGGCCACAGTCTTAGAATAAAGGGGAGGCCATTTAAGACTGAGGTGAGAAAAAACTTTTTCACTCAAGAGAGTTGTGAATTTATGGAATTCCCTGCCACAGAGGGCAGTGGAGGCCAAGTCACTGGATGGATTTAAGAGAGAGTTAGATAGGGCTCTAGTAGTGGAGTCAAGGGATATGGGGAGAAGGCAGGCACGGGTTATTGATTGGGGACGATCAGCCATGATCACAATGAATGGCGGTGCTGGCTCGAAGGGCCGAATGGCCTCCTCCTGCACCTAGTTTCTATGTCTCTATGTTTCTTTGATAATAAAGAACCATTTGAACCATTGAGGTAGGGGACATCTCCTGGGTGAAATTATTCTGTGTTGTTTGCTAACTTGTGCGTTGATTTATGAACAAGGTAATATAACAATATTTTTGGGATGAGTTGGCCTCATCAGCATCGCTTTATGCAATGTTCTATCCAAGGGAGGTGTGATTTAGTTTTTAGTTTTAGAGGCACAGTGTGGGAACAGGCCCTTCAGCCCATCGAGTCCATGCTGACCAACGATCACCCCACATACTAACTCTATCTTAGACACCAGGGATAATTAGCAGAAGCCAATTAACCTGCAAATTTGCACGTTTTCGGAGTGTGGGATGAAACCTGAGCACCCGGGGTAAAACCCACCTGGTCACAGGGAGAACATGCAAACTCCGTGCAGACAGCACCCGTCGTCAGGATCGAACCTAGGACATATGCAGGCAGGTGGGACTAGTGTAGCTGGGGCATGATGGTCGGCCTGGGCACGTTTGGCCT
The DNA here is from genome assembly GCF_028641065.1 of Leucoraja erinaceus. NCBI lineage: Eukaryota > Metazoa > Chordata > Chondrichthyes > Rajiformes > Rajidae > Leucoraja > Leucoraja erinaceus. Next base: position 29,429,775 of record NC_073402.1, on the reverse strand, counting down.
GCTGTATGACTCCGGGACTCTAACTCCACTAGATGAAGTAGAGTGGTACAAAATGACTCACTGCCTTTTCTCAAGGGTTAGTTGTGAAATACAATGAACCCTTGTCCTTGCGGGCAATGTCATCAGCCCACAAAATAATTTCATAATTGCTAATGAGGTCAGCAAGGCACCACATTTGAGGTTTAACGAAATGGTTTCCTGGTTTACTATGTCCATTCCTCTCTCTCTCTCTCTCTCTCTCTGACTCTCTCGAACTTCTACAGGTGCACAGTAGAGAGCATGCTGACCGGTTGCATCATGGCTTGGTTCGGCAACTTGAGCGCCCTGGAGCGGAAAAGATTACAAAAAGTAGTAAACACTGCCCAGTCCATCATCGGCTCTGACCTTCCTTCCATCGAGGGGATCTATCACAGTTGCTGTCTCAAAAAGGCTGGCAGTATCATCAAAGACCCACACCATCCTGGCCACACACTCATCTCCCCGCTACCTTCAGGTAGAAGGTACAGGAGCCTGAAGACTGCAACGTCCAGGTTCAGGAATAGCTACTTCCCCACAGCCATCAGGCTATTAAACTGGACTCGGACAAAACTCTGAACATTAATAGCCCATTATCTGTTTATTTGCACTTTATCAGTTTATTTATTCATGTGTGTATATATTTATACAATGGTATATGGACACACTGATCTGTTCTGTAGTCATGCCTACTATGTTCTGTGTGTTGAAGCAAAGGAAGAATTTCATTGTCGTATCAGGGACACATGACAATAAACTCTCTTGAATCTTGAACTTCCATAAAAAACTAAAGTTCCACCCAGCTCTTTATTGATCTGATCGTTTATTGATCAATGCAACACATTGAATCTTTCACTTCCTGTCTTTCTTTAGTTTAGTTTAGAGATACAGCTTCGAAAGGTCCTTCTGCTCACCGGGACCACGCCGACCATCGATCACCCGTTCACACTAGTTCTGAAGAAGGGTTTCGACCTGAAACATCGCCCGTTCCTTCTCTCCAGGGATGCTGCCTGTCCCGCTGAGTTACTCCAGCATTTTGTGTCTACCAACCCGACAAACCTGTACATAGAAACATAGACAATAGGTGCAGGAGTAGAGGCCATTCGGCCCTTCGAGCCTGCACCGCCATTCAATATGATCATGGCTGATCATCCAACTCAGTATCCTGTACCTGCCTTCTCTCCATACCCCCTGATCCCTTTAGCCACAAGGGCCACATCTAACTCCCTCTTAAATATAGCCAATGAACTGTGGCCTCAACTACCTTCTGCGGCAGAGAATTCCAGAGATTCACCACTCTCTGTGTGAAAAATGTTTTCCTCATCTTGGTCCTAAAAAATTTCCCCCTTATCCTTAAACTGTGACCCCTTGTCCTGGAATTCCCCAACATCGGGAACAATCTTCCTGCATCTAGCCTGTCCAACCCCTTAAGAATTTTGTAAGTTTCTATAAGATCCCCCCTCAATCTTCTAAATTTTAGCGAGTACAAGCCGAGTCTATCCAGTCTTTCTTCATATGAAAGTCCTGCCATCTTTGGAGTGTGGGAGGAAACCGGAGCACCCGGTGAAAACCCAGGCGATCACGGGGAGAACATGCAAACTCCGTACAGACAGCACCTGTGGTCAGGATCGAGCCCGAGTCTCTGGCGCTGTGAGGCAGCAACTCTACCGCTGCACCACCGTGCCGCACATTTAATTATTTCCCTTCACTGGAGAAAGCAGAAGTTCAGTTCCACACAACTCTGTGGTTGCTGACCAGTGGGCCATGTTGAGTCTTTCACTTCACTTCCTGGTTTTGGTTGTTAATAGTTGAACTCAACACACGATGTTCTTGCTGTTTCATCGCGGTTTCCCCGTACCACCAGGGTGAGTGTGGCCATCGCAGTGCAAGGTGACCATGGCTTCCATTGATCAGCCCTCAAGCGTATTGGATCTGCAATAAGGAGATCATAAGATCATAAGTTCTAGGAGCCTGTCCAACCCCTTAAGAATTTTGTAAGTTTCTATACGATCCCCCCTCAATCTTCTAAATTCTAGCGAGTACAAGCCGAGTCTATCCAGTCTTTCTTCATATGAAAGTCCTAACATCCCAGGAATCAGTCTGGTGAATCTTCTCTGTACTCTCTCTATGGCAAGAATGTCTTTCCTCAGATTAGGAGACCAAAACTGTACGCAATAGAACAACAAAGATGATTGCAGTTAAATGTATCTGTCTTTTGATCAGTTTATTTGTTCAGTCGAGCTCCAGAATGCTTTTTGCTCTGGCAGCCTTTTCCCATTGCTTTAATACTTTGATGATTTTGCCCTCCAATCCCTTCCCGCTGCTTCATTTCAAAGGAAATTATTTTATTCCAAACCTTCAAAGCAACAACTAGAGATCAGGCGAAACGTGTAGGAAGGAGCTACAGATGTCGATTAACACTGAAGAAAGACACAAAATGCTGGAGTTACTCAGCAATAAACACTCCGCAGCGCAACTATACATAGAACAGCAAACTGATCAACAGACAGATACATTTAACTGGAAGGTAGACAAAAATGCTGGAGAAACTCAGCGGGTGCAGCAGCATCTATGGAGCGAAGGAAATAGGCAACGTTTCGGGCCGATGCCCTTTACGTGCTGACTGTTTGCATACCTTGTCACGCAAGCAAAGTATTTCACTGTGACAAGAAAGTATTCCACTCTATTCCTATATAACCCCCATAAACAGGTTCTCCACAAACACTGGCCAACATGTCCCAGCTACACAGTTCCCAACTGCCTGCATTTCCCTCCAAACCTGTCCTATCCACAAATTTGTCTGTTTCTTAAACATTGGGATAGCCCCAGCCTCAACTACCTCCTCTGGCAGCTTGTTCCATACACCCACCGCCCTTTGTGTGAAAAAGTTACCCCTCAGATTCCTATTAAATCTTTTCCCCTTCACCTTAAACTTACGTCCTCTGGTCCTCGATTCCCCTACTCTGGGCAAAAGACTCGGTGCACCTACCCGATCTATTCCTCTGATGTTTATATCCACCACCATCAGACTACCCCTCACCTTCCTGCGCTCCAAGGAATAGAGTTCCAGTCTACTAAACCTCTCCCTGTAGCTCAGGCCATCCAGTCCTGGCAACATCCTCAAAATCTTCCCTGTACCCTTTCCAGCTTGAATATAGCATGGAACAGGCCCTTCGGCCCATCGAGTCCACACCTATCACCAATCCGTCATTCACATTGGTTCTATGTCATCCCACTTTTGTTTGCTGCCCATTAGGGGCAATTTATCAATAAACAGAAGCCAATTAACCTACAAACCTGTAAGTATTATTTATATAGCATGTTTTAAGTCAACTCGCATTGACACCAAAGTTCTTTACATAAATTAAATACGTTTCCATACAAACCATAGAAAAAGGTTATAAAAACCTGCACGTCTTTGGAGTGTGGATGGAAACCAGAGCACCCGGAGAAAACCCACGTGGTCACAGAAACATTATATCAGATCAGGATATTTATTTAATATCAGTCTAACCACAGGACAAAATATTTTTGGGTTAAATACATTTCCAGCTGCATCAGAGTGTGTACACTTAGATACATGGATAGGGCAGGTTTGGAGGGATATGGGCCAAACGCAGGCAGGTGGGACCAGTGTAGCTGGGACACGTTGGCTGGTGTGGGCAAGTTGGGCCGAAGGGCCTGTTTCCAGGCTGTATCGTTCTATGACCCTATCTATTCATCTTTTTGGGCATTATATTAAAATTTAGCAATTGCACCATTTCATTTTTGCATTTTCAATATGTGCAGAAAACTGCACATCTGCAAATCTGCTTTGCAAAAGTGTGACTTTTGTGAAAGCTACTAATTCTGTGCAAGAGCGTGAGACTGTACTCGCTGGAGTTTAGAAATCCCATGATCGTAGACATTAAACATTGGAGTAACTCAGCGGGTCAGTCAGTATCTCTGGAGAAGAGAAATATGTGACGTTTCGGGTCGGGACCCTTCCTTCAGACTCAATTCCTTTTCTCCAGAGATGCTGCCTGTCTTTCGGTGTCTATCCTCAGTATAAACTAGCATCTGCAGTTCCTTCCTGCACATTGCACAACCGAATACAAATAAGCTTGGTTTAATATGATTGCATCACCCCTGTAAGGTTACATGCGTGGGTTTTTTTTCTCCGAATATTAGAACTCTTTAAAAAGGAAATAGAAAACTTAGCTGGTGTTTCAGAAGTGCAGAGGATCTTTGCATGGACATGATATTTCCATTAAGTATTCACTTCAGCCCACCTTCCATCAATAATGACTGTGGAGACATATTGTGTGGAGAGTTGTCATTTAAAGTACTATAGAACTAATGGCAGAACAGTGAGGGGTGGGGGGAGAGGCGGGGTGAAGAGAGAGGTGAAGGGGACAATGGAAGGTTTAAAGACAGACACACAGTGAAAAACACCCTAATCTGAGCACCTGTACCTGACCTGCTGGAAAAAGGCACAACAGAGGATGTACTTCCTGCGGCAGCTGAGGAAGCACAATCTTCCCCAGGCAACGATGGTCCAATTCTACACGGCCATCGCAGAGTCTGTTCTCACCTTCTCCATCATGGTCTGGTTTGGCTCAGCCACCAAGCACGACATCCGGAGACTGCAGCGAATAATCCGATCAGCAGAGAAGGTTGTTGGCTGCAACCTTCCCTCCATTGACGAACTGTACACTGCAAGGGCCAGGAAGGGAGAGGGTAAGATCATCGCTGACCCCTCTCACCCTGGCCACAAACTCTTTGAATCACTTCCCTCTGGAAGGCGACTCCGGACTGTCAAAGCTGCCACAGCCAGACATAAAAACTGTTTTTATCCCACGAGTAGTTGCTCTACTCAACAGCCAAAAATCTGTAGCCTCCCATTGATCTGGTATTTTGTTGGTTCACATGCTTGATCAATGATGTTTTATCATTAATGTCTTATTATTATTAATGTTTAGTGTTTTCTGAGTCATTCGTAACTGTCACTGTATGTCATGTTGTTACTTGTGGGCGGGGCACCAAGGCAAATTCCTTGTATGTGAATACTTGGCCAATAAACTTACTTACTTACTTAATGCTTATTATAGTGATGTAGCTCTGTTAGATTAGAGCACTTGCGATGATGGTGGCCCAAACAAGTTTAAAGACTCAAAACGTGCATTATTGCCACAACATCTCAGGTTGCAAGTAGTACCAGCAGAAATAGTCTCTCCACAATTAGTTTAGTTTATCGTATCATAGTTTAGAGGTACAGCGCGGAGACCACTGAATCGGTGCTGACGAGCGATCCACATACACTGACACTATCCTACACACACCAGGGACAATTTAGAAATCTTTAGTACAAAAGTCAATCAACCTATCAACCTGCACGTCTTTGGAGTGTGGGAGGAAACCGGGTAAAGCCCTCGCGGTCACGTGGAGAACGTACAGACAGCGCCCGCAACCTTGGACAAACCTGTCCTCTGGCGCTGTAAGGCAGCAACTCCACCGCTGTGCCACCGTGCTGCCCTGTCAGACATGTTCATGGCTAATGCCTTCATTTTATCTCCAAGAACATGAAAGTTACCTCACCAAAATGTTATGCAGTTTTAATAGCATGTATGGCGCACAAATTCAGTACCACCCAAAACTCCTCACGTTTCAAAATCAAAATGGCAGTCTTGTTATTTCCAAACACTTTTAATGACTTTTGATGACTAAAGATAGACAAATTGTTCATCACAGTACAAAAAGGGTACAAAACGTTAAATTACAGGGCTTAAAAATTAAAGGTTTTGAAAAAGATAGGCAGCCATTATCAACCTCTTTTATACTGTACATTTACATCATGTTGTTTCAGAAACAAGGGGCAGTGAAGCCCTGCTGTGCAGATTACCAGGGATCAACATCAGAAGTACTTGTAGCTACAACATTTATGAGTCAGTAGAATGGATAGGAAAACAAACATTTCTGCCACTAAATTGCAAACACCACTCCTAACATGTTCTGGAATAAACGTTGCTGTGTTTGTGATTTCCTATTTTATGTAAAAGACAGGCTACCCTTATCGCTGTTCCATTTTGACTTTGGGGGGCTTGAGAAAACTCCGTTTCTTTTCTTTCTTGGTCTTTTTATTGGCCTGGAAGTTCCTCCAGCTATCCACGCGACCATCTCTGCTCTCCTGTGGCGAAAGGTGCAGAGGTATTAGCACAAAAACACAGAGGACCACGACCGACCGATCTTTATCACGTAGACACAAAAAGCCAGAGTAACAGGCGGTGTCTCTGGGGAGGTGGAATGGGTGACGTTTCGGGCCGAGACCTTTCTTCAGACCTAAAAGTCACAGGAAAGGGAAACGAGAGATATAGACGGAGATGGTGAGAGATATAGAACAATTAATGAAAGATATGCAAAAAAAGTAACGTTAATAAAGAAAACAGGCTGTTCTTTGTGTGAAAACGAGAAGCTAGTATGACTTGGATGGGGGAGTCAGTCTGAAGAAGTGGTTTCGGCCCGAAACGTTGCCTATTGCCTTCGCTCCATGGATGCTGCTGCACCCGCTGAGTTTCTCCAGCATTTTTGTGTACCTTGGATGGGGGAGGGATGGGGAGAGAGGGATTGCCAGGGTTACTTGAAGTTAAGGGGAGTCAATAATCAATATCTTTATCACGTTATCAGTTACATTCCTCCTGAAATATTTTATTGCTTGTATGCCTCGTTGTCATCTTCACCTCAGTCAACAACGAACCATTCTGCATTTCCTCGATCACCATCTGCCATGATCTGTGCTTTTCACACCTTACCCTTCCATATCTCCAGTCTCCCTCTCTCCTGACTCTCAGTCTGAAGGGTCTCGATCTAAAACGGCACACATCCCTTCTCTCCTGAGATACTCCAGCATTTTGTGTCTATCTTCGGTGTGAACCAGCCTCTGCGGTTCCTTCCTACAACGTTAACTATTTTGCATTCAAAATAAAAGCTACTGCTTCGTCTGCAGAACGCTCAGATGCTCTGAAAGGCAGCGGTCACATTGATGGGTGGCAAGGATAGAAGTGACATGCACTCATCACCGTCTCAGTCAGTGTTCTATCTTTGTAAAGATCCAGTGGCATCTACCCTGCCCCTGCAATCTATGCCATAAATGGCACCGGAGGTATCTGACAAGGACAGACACTAAGCAGCATTTATTCTGTGAAAAGCAAGCATACTTCTGGGAGAGTAGTTCGAATACAGCTCCGATTGAAAGCATTTCTCTTGAAGGCTGATCTCAGAGCAGCACCATCTGCATTTTATCTGTAATACACCATGATGGGGATACTTTTGAAACATAATATATTTTTGTTGTTACAGCAGATCAGCCGCCTACAGTAATTTACCAATTTTGAAACAGAAACGCCCTCAAATACCGAACAGAGATGGGGGCGGGGGTGGAGCGGGTGGAGTAGAGGAAACAGTGCAAGATTTAAAGACAGATACACAGTGAAGGACACCCAAATCTGAGCTGTTCTGGTGCTTACTATCAAAGATCCTATAGCGGAGCAAGATAGACCACTCCTGCTAAATGCAATGGGCTGACGTGTAGTACGCAACGGAGCGGAACGTGGGCCTTTTTTTCATCCATTTCAGTAAACGGACCCGACCCGACCCGCAGTGTAATCAACGTTGCGGGGGAACGGTTTGTATTAATAAATTAAAATTCTGAAAATGAGGAGAAGATTTTTACCAAATAACTTTTATTTTTACGAGGATGTTTCCGTAACCGGCCTCCGTCTCCGCACTAGTATCTTTGCTCCGCTACGGGATCTTTGGTGCGGAGACGGAAGCCGGTTACGGAAATGGGGCCGAAAATTACCCACGAATCTGCCCATGACCGTACTACGTCTTTTTCGTTGAGTGATCTACCTTGCTCGCTGTAGGGTCTTTGCTTACTACAGTGATTCGGTCAGATTAGCGCACATGGAATGAGGGAGCCCCAAACTATTTTAAAGACTCAAAACACGCAGACAGGCGCGCAGTTGGAACTTACTGTAACCGCACACATTTCTGGGAAGTTAGAAAAACAAGTGAAGTGGAGACTAAAGGGTCAAGAATGAAGAGTGTTGTATTGGCAGATGTCCCGAATACAACAATGAAATTCTGACAATGTTCCAGATTTTGGGGGAGTCCAGAACCAGGGGCCACAGTTTAAGAATAAGGAGTAAGCCATTTAGAATGGAGACGAGGAAACACTTTTTCTCGCCCTTCAAGCCAGCACTGCCATTCATAGAAACATAGAAAATAGGTGCAGGAGTAGGCCATTCGGCCCTTCGAGCCTGCACCGCCATTCAATGTGATCATGGCTGATCATCCCTAATCAGTATCCTGTACCTGCCTTCTCCCCATATCCCCTGACTCCACTATCTTTCAGAGCCCTATCTAGCTCTCTCTTGAGAGTATCCAGAGAACCCGCCTCCACCGCCCTCTGAGGCAGAGAATTCCACACACTCACAATTCTCTCACAGAGAGTGGTGAGTCTGTGGAATTCTCTGCCTCATAGGGCGGTGGAGGCCGGTTCACTGGATGCTTTCAAGAGAGAGCTAGATAGGGTTCTTAAAAATAGCGGTCAGGGGATATGGGGTGAAGGCAGAAACGGGGTACTGATTGGGGATGATCAGCCATGATCACATTGAATGGCAGAGCTGGCTCGAAGAGCCATATGACTTACTCCTGCACCTATTGCCTGTGGCCCTGGTTCTGGACTCCCCCAACATCGGGAACATGTTTCCTGCCTCTAGCGTGTCCAAGCCCTTAACAATCTTATGTGTTTCATCTTATATACTTTATATAATTTAGACTTATATATAATCTTATTTACTTTAGACTTTAGAGATATAGTGTGGAAACATGCCCTACGGCCCACTGAGTCTGTGCCGACCAGTGATCACCCCGTACACCAGCCTTATTCTATACACTAGAGGCAATTTACAATTTTAACAAAGCCAATTAACGTACAAAGCTGTATGTCATTGGAGTGTGGGAGGAAACTGGAGCACCTGGAGAAAGGAGAACGTACAAACTCCATACAGACAGCACCCGCAGTCAGGATCCAACCGGGGTCTCTGGGTAAGGCAACAGCTCTACCATTGCATTACTTTGCCATCCCTATATAATTCTTGCTGGAGATTCGATCACTTCAAACTTCTCAAAGTGTTTCCAACCCCAACGAGATGACGAATATCATGCCAGTCAAAGATAAACGCAAAATGCCGGAGCAACTCAGCAGGTCAGGCAGCATCTCTGGAGAAAATGGATAGGTGACATGTCGGGCCGAGATCCTTCTTCGTTGTGTGTCGGGTCAGGACACTTCCAGAGCTCCTGGTGTGGAAGGAGTGGATGCGAAAGTAGGATAACTTAGATATGGTGATCGATGGTCGGCATGGACTTGGTGGGCCAAAGGGCCTGGTTCCAAGCTGTGCCTCTCAACTAAACCAAAGTAAGGAAGGCGATGACAAATATAGAACAATTTCCCATTTGCCCTCTTGATGAGCTCAACACCAAGAGGAAGTGTGTTGGGGAGGGGTAGAGTCTTGTGGCGAGGAAGAAGGTCGTGAAACCGTGAGTCATTTAGCAAGGTTACTTTTTTTAGAAAAGGTTTTGGAGAAACAAAGCATCTCCACAGCAACTTCTGTGTTCTCATGTTCCCCACGGCAATCCCCAGAAGTTATGTAAGAATGTCATTGTCCTATCTGGGACACATGACAATAAAACTCTCTTGTCTATTGACTATTGTCCATGACTTCCACACACACACATAACAGAGGGGCTCAAACAGTTGGCAGAAAAATACACCCCAATAAAATGTGTTCAAAGCGAATGGTATGTTGGAATTTATAACAAGAGGAATCGAATATAGGAGCAAAGAGGTCCTTCTGCAGTTGTACAGAGCCCTAGTGAGACCAAACCTGGAGTATTGCGTGCAGTTTGGGTCCCCTAATTTGAGGAAAGACATTCTTGCTATTGCTATAAACTATGCAGCGTAGGTTAATTCCCGGGATGGCGGGACTGTCGCATGCTGAGAGAATGGAGCGGCTGGGCTTGTACACTCTGGAGTTTAGAAGGGTGAGAGGGGATCTCATTGAAGCATATAAGGTTGTTAAGGGTTTGGACACGCTAGAGGCAGGAAACATGTTCCCGATGTTTGGGGGGTCCAGAACCAGGGGCCACAGTTTAAGAATAAGGAGTAAGCCATTTAGAACGGAGACGAGGAAACACTTTTTCTCGCCCTTCAAGCCAGCACTGCCATTCATAGAAACATAGAAAATAGGTGCAGGAGTAGGCCATTCGGCCCTTCGAGCCTGCACCGCCATTCAATGTGATCATGGCTGATCATCCCTAATCAGTATCCTGTACCTGCCTTCTACCCATATCCCGACTCCGCTATCTTTCAGAGCCCTACCTAGCTCTCTCTTGAGAGTATCCAGAGAAACCACCTCTACCTGAGGCATAGAATTCCACACACTCACAATTCTCTGTGAGAAAAAGTGTTTCCTCGTCTCCGTTCTAAATGGCTTGCCCCTTATTCTTAAACTGTGGCCCCTGGTTCTGGACTGGAATGCGGAGCAGAACAACAAACAGTCAACCATGTCATCTCTGGGTACCCGCTCTACCACCCACCAAATGGTGCTCTGTCAGGGCCTGGCAGACATTAACTATTCCTTTGGTTTTTTGTGTTTCTTTCGCAAGAAGAGGAGGGCACATCCTCCACCCTGCTTGCTGACATCCTTAGATTTGCTCACCATGCAAATGAAATGAAATTGTCTTTAAAATTCATCCAGAAGGAAATTTACATACAAATTTGGAACTTGCAACCCACTGGGCATTTTAATTATAGTCTGCTTCTTTATAATTTATCATCTAATTTTCTATCTGAAATAGATCAATTTTAAGGCTATTTCAAGACATTAAATTAATATATTTTTTTAACATAATTTACTGGACCTCAATGTCGAGTTAGTTAATAAACTAAATTGGCTTTTCAAAAGCCATTCTCAGTAAGAGCGAGGACCAGAACAACTATATATTGTTGCATAAACCTTTCCATGAGATAAAGACAGGGAATTGTTAGGGTCTTACAAACCTCGAAATTTTTCTGCCACTCTTTATCCCGTTTGACTTTCTCTTCCTGTTCGATTTCTTCTTCTCTTTGTCGTTTCCTGGATGATAAAATAGATGCAATGAATGAAAATTAATTCAACATACTGTTTGCCTGTTGCTGGGTAACATCAAATGGATTTCAGTCCTCGATCTATTACAACACAGACACGCAGTTATGTGTAGGAAGGAAATTGCAGATGCTGGTTTAATCCGTAGACACAAAATGCTGGAGTAACTCAGCGGGACAGGCAGCATCTCCGGAGAAATGGAATAGGTGACCCAAAACGTCTATCTCATACACACAGAGTTATGATAATTTCCACATCCTCTCCCCACCTCTACACAATGGTCAGAAAGCACAAAGACAGACACAAAATATTGCAGTAACTCAGCGGGTCAGGCAGTATCAGAGATGTAGATAGAGATTGTAGTAGATCAGGGATAATGCCTGGCCCGCTGAGTTACTCCATTCAGCATATTGCGTCTATCAGTATCTGCACTTCCTTCCTACCCATGCACAAAATTGTATTTCCTTAATGAGATGAGATAATGGCCAAAAACCCATTCAATTTCATTCCAGAGCTGGTCATTAACCACAGGAAAGAAAAAGGTAACGATTTGACGGTAGCAGGAGCGAGAATTGCAAAAGATATAAACGGCCACAGAAAGACTTATTTTAGCTTTAACAATTCTCTACGGGAACAGGATTGGCAATTTGAAGACATAAAAAACAAAACAAATCTGAATCAAGAAATGGCTCGGAAAAATAAAATAGGTTTTCAAATGCATGCATCCATTCTAATGTCATTAACATAGCATAGCATTCCAGAACACAGGAGGCAGCACGGTGGCGTAGCGGTAGTGTTGCTGCCTTACAGCGCCAGAGACCCGGGTTCAATCCTGACTACAGGTGCTATCTGTACAAAGTTTACACATTCTCCCTGTACCCACGTGGGCTTTCCCCGGGTGCTCCGGTTTCCAGTTTCATCCCACACTACAAAAATGTACAGGTTTGCAGGTTAATTGGCTTCGGTAAAAATTGTAAATTATCCCTGATGTGTAGGATAGTGCTAGTGTACGGCGCGGGCTCGGTGGGCCGAAGGGCCTGTTTCCGCACGGTATCTCTAAACTAAACATGAAAAGCACAAAAAATTGATATCCGGCAACACACCCACGTCTTAGAATCCGGTCTCTTTGACCTTGGCTTGATGCCTCTCGAGTTAGGGGGATACATTTTAAGAATTGTGGGTCTTGGCAGATCTGGGAATGATTAACTGATGGGCAAGAGGGCCAAACTAAAGATGAAGCAAAGAGGGTTAGAAGGCTGGAAGAAGGTTCAAGCGGAACAGCAGTTTTACATTGGATGCTGCAGAACTCGATGCATCAAGTTCAGTGTTTAGTTTAGTTTAGTTTAGATATACAGCATGGAAACAGGCCCTACGGCCCACCGAGTCTGCACCGACCAACAATCCCCACACATTAACACTATCCTGCACACACTAGGGACAATTTACACTTATACCAAGCCAATTAACCTACACACCTGCACGTCTTTGGAGTGTGGGAGGAAACTGAAGATCTTGGAGAAAACCCACGCAGGTCACAGGGTGAACGTGCAAACACCATACAGACAAGCACCTGTAGTCAGGATCGTACCCAGGTATCTGGCCCTGTGAGGCAGCAGCTCTACCGCAGCATGGGTTGGAAGATATATTGGAAAATCAATGAAATGTGAATAGTTTGAAGGAGCTCATTTTGAACTGAGAGTCAATTACACACTGCTCAGCATGTGCAGTCTATTTCTGAGATACGATGAACATTTTCAGCTTATTGGAGACAGACTGCTTAGGACAATAAGTTTCAAAGCAATTCCATACCTCTCATGCATGTCTTTGGCTTCACGTTCCTTCCTTTTAATTTCCAGCTCAGCAAACAACTTCATTGTTTGTTTGTGCACTGATTGCTTGAACTGGTAAGATTTAAAGAAAACAAAAAGATTGAATAGCGACAGCTTCAGATAGAACAGGCAGCTAGCGCTAAATTGACCGAGCTATTGTCATAATGTTTAAGAAGGAGCTGCAGATGCTGGAAAATCAAAGGTAGACAAAAATGCTGGAGAAACTCAGCGGGTGCGGCAGCATCTATGGAGCGAAGGGAATAGGCGACGTTTCGGGCCGAGACCCTTCTTCAGACTATTGTCAAACATGTTTTGCAAAGGAGGACACTCGGTCATGAATTCCATCTGCTTATCAGGATCAATTCAAATCAGCAATTATATGTGGTATTTCAGTATATTTCAGTCGAGACCCTTCCTGAAACGTCACCCATTCCTTCTCTCCAGAGATACTGCCTGTCCCGCTGAGTTACACCAACATTTCGAGTTCGACGCTGGTCGACGTGGACTGGGTGGGCCGCAGGGACTGTTTCCGCGCTGTGTCTCGAAACTAAACTAAAAACGGAACTCTTTGATGCATGGAGTTTTTTTGCACAAATCTTACAGCTCCATGATAACGTTGACCAGTCTCCCCATGTTCACTTTAGCCTGATGGACATTGAAGGGCCAGGCGTGGTGGAGACACCCCTCAAACGAGGGGAGGATATCACCCCAGGGGACCACGAGTCGCAAAGGTGCCGGGTATATGATAGTACGCTGAACACTACCAAAGACACAGCACAGTGGCGCAGTGATACAGCTACTCCTTCACAGCGCCAGAGACCCAGGTTCGATCCTGACTATGGGTGCTGTCTGTACGGAGTTTGTACGTTCTCCCCGTGACCTGTGTGGGGTTTTGCTGAGATCTGAGGTTTTCCTCCTATACTACAAAGACGTACAGGTTTGTAGTTTCATTTACTTAGGCAAAATTGTAAATTGTCCCTAGTGTGTGGCATAGTGTTAGTGTGCCTAGAACCTGGAGACCAGGGCAATGATCCCCAAAAAAGACACAAAGTGCTGGGGTAACTCAAACAGGTCAGGCAGCATCTCTGGTGAACATGGACAGCTGACGTTTCGGGTCAGGATTCTGCTGTTTGTTCTACCTCTATTGTTGACTCCTCAATTTTTACAAAGAGCTTCACTTTCTTTGAAAGAAAGGACACAAAAAGTTGGAATAACTCAGCGGGTCAGGCAGTTTCAAGAGAGAGTTAGATTTAGCTCTTAGGGCTAAAGGAATTAAGGGATATGGGGGAAAAGCAGGAACAGGGTACTGATTTTAGATGATCAGCCAAGATCATATTGAATGGTGGCGCTGGCTTGAAGGGCCGAATGGCCTACTCCTGCACCTGTTTTTCTATGTTTCTATCACTGGAGAAAATGTAAGCTACCCATTTTCTCCAGAGATGCTGCCTGACCAGCTGAGTTCCTCTAGCATTTTGTGTCTATCTTTGGTATAAAACAGCATCTACTGTTCCTTTTTTTAATTATATTTCATTTTCTTCTACCATACCAACCATTAACAATTATAAAAGCATTACCCACTGTCTGTGTTCTAATGCAAATTGGCTCATTTAATTTCTCTAAAGGGCCTGTCCCATTTAGGCGATTTTTTGGGTACCTGCCGGCGACTGCCTTAGTCGTAGCAGGTCGCCAAAAAAGCGGCGACTGGACCTCCCCCCCCCCACGACAATGTCTAGACAATGTCTACGACAAGCTACAACAACCTACAACCTAGTCGAGGTCAAGCTACGGCAAGCGACCCATTAGGAAGTCCACCTGCGACCACACCTATGACAACCCACGACCACACAGGCAACAACCCACGACAACCAAAATCAACCTACGTCCACCTGCGACAAGCTACGACGAGGAACGACCATGTCGGCGACAACGGAAGACAATTGAACACAATTCAGTTGCCGATTCCAGTCGCCAGTTGACGTAGGTAGTTGCCAATGGGAATTTGCCGAAGTCAACACCGGCAACAACCTACACCTATGTCAGGAGCAGTCAAGCTACGCTCATTGGCATCAAGCCCACTGTTGCCGAAAATCGTTGAACATGCTGAAAATCCAGCGGCGACCAGAAAGACTCTTTGGGCGACTGAGGAGACTACTCACGACCATACAGGCGACACACCGGCAGCCATATGGCGGCAGCCTAGTCGCGTGTAGTCGCCTAAAAAATAGTCTAAGTGGGACAGGCCCTTAACTACCTAGCTCCCCTCCACCAAGTATTCCTGAACAACCCGCTCTGGTAGACCCTCCAATTGTTAATTAAAGCATCGTGCTGAGACTATTATCTAAATGGTGGCCGACTAGGAAAAGGGGAGATGCAGCGAGACCTGGGTGTCATGGTACACCAGTCATTGAAAGTAGGCATGCAGGTGCAGCAGGCAGTGAAGAAAGCGAATGGTATGTTAGCTTTCATAGCAAAAGGATTTGAGTATAGGAGCAGGGAGGTTCTACTGCAGTTGTACAGGGTCTTGGTGAGACCACACCTGGAGTATTACGTACAGTTTTGGTCTCCAAATCTGAGGAAGGACATTATTGCCATAGAGGGAGTGCAGAGAAGGTTCACCACTGATTCCTAGGATGTCAGGACTGTCTTATGAAGAAAGACTGGATAGACTTGGTTTATACTCTCTAGAATTTAGGAGATTGAGAGGGGATCTTATAGAAATTTACAAAATTCTTAAGGGGTTGGACAGGCTAGATGCAGGAAGATTGCTCCCGATGTTGGGGCAGTCCAGGACAAGGGGTCACAGCTTAAGGATAAGGGGGAAATCCTTTAAAACCGAGATGAGAAGAACTTTTTTCACACAGAGAGTGGTGAATCTCTGGAACTCTCTGCCACAGAGGGTAGTTGAGGCCAGTTCATTGGCTATATTTAAGAGGGAGTTAGATGTGGCCCTTGTGGCTAAGGGGATCAGAGGGTATGGAGAGAAGGCAGGTACGGGATACTGAGTTGGATGATCAGCCATGATCATATTGAATGGCGGTGCAGGCTCGAAGGGCCGAATGGCCTACTCCTGCACCTAATTTCTATGTTTCTATGAGAGGTTTTAGTTTATTTTGAGGGGATAAGAGACCAATTTACACTTCTGTTCCCGAATTAAACACCCTCATTTTTAAAATAAACTAAAGAAAAACAATTTCTGGACAAGATGTATGAACATTGTCTTGCAGAAATAATTTGCAATATTTTATCCATGGGTCTTCATAACATTTTACTGCAATGCGTTTGATAGAATCGTATTGCATTTAATGTATTAAAGCTAAAATTAGTTTTAGATAAAGCACCCGATGAACGATTCCACAAAAAATAGATTTCTCACATACGAGGCTAGAAAATGGTTCTGTTTGAAGATAAATGGTTAGAAATAAGCAGTTGTAACCCTGGTATTGCTCACTTTGGCTAGCAGTGAAGCAGGCGATTACAGTGCAGCCTCTGCATACAGCTGCTAAATGTTCAATCTTTTTAAGTACCTAATTTCACACTTTATACGCCAGCAGGGCTAAAAGTATTCACTCCATCACCCAAACCCCCAATTTAAATGCAAGGCGCATAATAACAATCTATAAAACTCAATCCTAATAATACTATTGATTGCCATAATTGATGTTTTTACCATTTCAGCATCATCTTCTTCCACAATAGGTTGCTTGCCTTCTTTCTTTAACGCCTTCCTTTTCTCTTTCATCTAAAATAAAAATAAATGCAAGGTAAAGGAAGATACGACAACAGGTCATTGACTCTGCACGACTTTCAATTCTAATTTCCTGAACGTTTTAGCACATATGCTAATTCGCAATCCAGTCAAAATAAAACTGGATTTGGATCAGGAAGGTCACAAACTATTCCTCAGGTGCTTGGGATAACCGAGAAATGAAGCTGAAGGATTAGTTAATGGTGTTGGACGGAATCACAGATGCTGGTTTCAGACACAAAAACCTTGAGCAGCTCATTCTGTGAGTGCAGGGGAGCTATCTAGTGGCAAAACAAGGAACTGCTGACTCTAAATTTAAAGTGGAAAAGGTACAGAAATAACTGGTCAGAGGTATTGAATTTATTTGTCATTCAGACCTTGTTGCCATGTCATACATATAATAAAAAAAGACAGAAACGCACAATAAACACAAATTTAACATCCACCACAGTGAGTTCACCAGGCACCTCCTCACTGTGATGGAAGGCAAAAGTCCTTAAGTCTTTGTCTCTTCCCTCCTTGTTCTCCCTCTGCGCTGAGGCGATCCAGTTGTTGATCCATCAGATGTTGTGACCCCGCCGGGCGATGGCAAGTAATGTCAGTCCCGCGGCTGAATCCAAGCTCCGCGAACGGGCCTGTTCAAACTCCGAGGCCCGGGGTGGTCGAAGCTGCAGCCCTCCAGTCCAGCGGACGCAGCTGTTGTTGCTGTTTTCATTCGTTCTCTGATCTCACCAATAACTATACTTGCCCCCACCCGGGTTTTATGACCACTAACACCTCGTTAGCAAGCTACGGGAAGTTGGCAGGGTAGATTCTCAATGGTAGGGTCATCTGGCAGGAGAATCTAGAAACTGCGCAATCTCAGGACAAGAGGTCAGCCGTTTTAGGACCACGTTGAGGAGACATTTCGCGAATCGGAAGGGTTGTAGACCTTGTACTACATCGGATCCGAGGGCTGAAGATATTCATTACTGTAGGTAGACAAAAATGCTGGAGAAACTCAGCGGGTGAGGCAGCATCTATGGAGCGAAGGAATAGGTGACGTTTCAGGTCTCGACCCGAAACGTCACCTATTCCTTCGCTCCATAGATGCTGCCTCACCCGCTGAGTTGCTCCAGCATTTTTGTCTACCTTCGATTTTCCAGCATCTGCAGTTCTTTCTTAAACATATTCATTACTGTGATCAGTCGGTATTGGACCCACGCATGGAATTACGGAAATATGGATATCACACAGAAAAAGTGACCTTCAGATTATAACTTGGGTGGGTATATAGAACCAGATTATAACTTACAGGTGTCTATCTTCAAATCATGACTGAGCTGGTATTGCACTGTATTGCTGCATAGGTTCAAGGCAACTTGTGGCTTAATCCTCCTTATAATTTTATGGACAAACCAGACTATGGCTAACTTAGTGTTACATAGAAACATAGAAAATAGGTGCAGGAGTAGACCACTTGGCCCTTCGAGCCAGCGCCGACAGTCAATATGATCATGGCTGATCATCCAAAATCAGTGTTGGTTTATAGTTGGAAGAACCACCACTCTATTAACAGTCTGAACACCAGACTGATTCCTGGGATGTCAGGCCTTTCATATGAAGAAAGACTGGATAGACTTGGCTTGTACTCGCTAGAATTTAGAAGATTGAGGGGGGATCTTATAGAAACTTATTAAATTCTTAAGGGGTTGGACAGGCTAGATGCAGGAAGATTGTTCTCGATGTTGGGGAAGTCCAGAACAAGGGGCCACACACACAGTTTAAGGATAAGGGGGAAATCTTTTAGGGCCGAGATAAGAAAAACATTTTTCACACAGAGAGTGGTGAATCTGTGGAATTCTCTGCAACAGAATGTAGTTGAGGCCAGTTCATTGGCTATATTTAAGAGGGAGTTAGATGTGGCCCTTGTGGCTAAAGGGATCAGGGGGTAGGGAGAGAAGGAAGTTAAGGATACTGAGTTGGATGATCAGCCATGATCATATTGAATGGCGGTGCAGGCTCGAAGGGCCGAATGGCCCACTCCTGCACCTATTTTCTATGTTTCTATGAAGAAGGGTCTCAGCCCAAAACGACACCCATTCCTTCTCACCAGAGATGCTGCCTGTCCCGCTGAGTTACTCCAGCTTTTTATGTCTATCTTCACTCTAACATATCCCATACTCTCCCGATATCCACTTACAGGTCTTACATGAAAAATAGGACTTCTTCTTAACCTTAAATGATACGCCATTTCTCTTATCTGTTGTATTAACCAACTTTGATTAGAAAATGGAGTGCTAGTTTGACCCTGATGAAGTTTGCTGCTTTAGATTATAAAAAAAGATCGAGTCACAAAATTGATTAAATGGGAGGAGATAGTGTTTGTTTTTACTTCTCAAATATAAAGGTATAGAACTGCTACATCATAAAAGTCAACTCCAGTTAAACCTTTAATGAGATTAAACAGCAGAAGAACAAATAGCAGGCATGAAAGTTACATTCAAATAACTTTAAAAATAATATTTGTAGAAAAGCTTCAAGTTGAAATGGTTATACATGACAGTAATAAGTTAATGGTTTGCATAGTCATCACGTTCATTCTAATGTGTAGGAAGGAACTGCAGCTGCTGCTTTAAACCGAAGATAGCCACAAAAAGCTGGAGAAATTCAGCAGGACAGGCAGCATCTCTGGAGAGAAGGAATGGGTGATGTTACGGGTTTGAACAGACAATAATAGACAATAGGTGCAGGAGTAGGCCATTCGGCCCTTCGAGCCAGCGCCGCCATTCACTGATCCTTCTTGATCATCCACATCAAGAAGGATCTCAACCCGAAATGTTACCCATTCCTTCTCTCCAGAGATGCTGCCTGTCCCGCTGAGTTACTCCAGCTTTCTATGTTCATTCTAATTATCCCTGCAGTGTACTCCGATTCTTTAAAAAAAATTGAATTTGCACAAAGGGTGGTGGGTATATAGAACGAGCTGCCACAGGAGGTAGTTGAGGCAGGGACTATCGTAACGTTGAAGAAACCACAGATGATTGTGGTGTCTAGGACAGGAACATTTTCCTATACGATATTAGAATTAAGGCACTATTTTGAAATATCAAACTTAATAAATCCAACAAATGCTTGAAACAGTATTGATCCATCTTACACACAATAGGGACAATTTACATTTATACCAAGCATATCAACCTACAAACCTGTACGTCTTTGGAGTGTGGGAGGAAACCGAAGATCTCGGAGAAAACCCATGTGGGTCACGGGGAGAACGTGCAAACTCCGTACAGACAGCACCCTTCGTGGGGATTGAACCCAGGTCTCCGGCATTGCAAGCAGTGTAAGGCAGCAACTTTACCTCTGCACCACCTACACAATGTCTATACAAGTACTTTACAGTTGCCAGCTTGACCTATATTATGCCACATGGTCTACTAGGGGGGGGGGGGGGGGGGGGGGGGGGGGGGGGGGGGGGGGGGGGGGGGCAAAGAACCATTTTGTCTGTGCTAAATAAGCCCCAATGAGATAATGCCCCAATGAGTGAATGTTCCTGCCTTCACCTTAAAGACTTAAATTGAGCTTAATGTACATTCCAAGCAGTAACATCTAGCTTTTTCTTCCCATATCACAGGGCTTGGGTGTTTTATCAAATGCTACTGACCATACATTTCAAACCTTAGCATGTGCATTATAAACCTGGGGTTTATATCAGCATTATAGTGCTACAACAAAAGCAAATGGGGACACGAGACATTTATGTTTCGGGGGCACAATGGCAAAGAGTGCATAAAGAACAAATCCTTTTATTGGGGGTTCAGTATTGATGTGGATAGAGAACTGGCTGGCAAACAGGAAGCAAAGAGTAGGAGTAAACGGGTCCTTTTCACAATGACAGGAAGTGACTAGTGGGATACATAAGGCTCAGTGCTGGGACCCCAGCTATTTACAATATATATTAATGATCTGGATGAGGGAATTGAAGGCAATATCTCCAAGTTTGCGGATGACACTAAGCTGGGGGGCAGTGTTAGCTGTGAGGAGGATGCTAGGAGACTGCAAGGTGACTTGGATAGGCTGGGTGAGTGGGCAAATGTTTGGCAGATGCAGTATAATGTGGATAAATGTGAGGTCATCCATTTTGGTGGCAAAAACAGGAAAGCAGGCTATTATCTAAATGGTGGCCGACTAGGAAAAGGGGAGATGCAGCGAGACCTGGGTGTCATGGTACACCAGTCATTGAAAGTAGGCATGCAGGTGCAGCAGACAGTGAAGAAAGCGAATGGTATGTTAGCTTTCATAGCAAAAGGATTTGAGTATAGGAGCAGGGAGGTTTTACTGCAGTTGTACAGGGTCTTGGTGAGACCACACCTGGAGTATTGCATACAGTTTTGGTCACCAAATCTGAGGAAGGGCATTATTGCCATAGAGGGAGTGCAGAGAAGGTTCACCAGACTGATTCCTGGGATGTCAGGACTGTCTTTTGAAGAAAGGCTGGATAGACTTGGTTTATACTCTCTAGAATTTAGGAGATTGAGAGGGGATCTTATAGAAACTTACAAAATTCTTAAGGGGTTGGACAGGCTAGATGCAGGAAGATTGCTCCCGATGTTGGAGAAGTCCAGGACAAGGGGTCATAGCTTAAGGATAAGGGGGAAATCCTTTAAAACCGAGATGAGAAGAACATTTTTCACACAGAGAGTGGTGAATCTCTGGAACTCTCTGCCACAGAGGGTAGTCGAGGCCAGTTCATTGGGTATATTTAAGAGGGAGTTAGGTGTGGCCCTTGTGGCTAAGGGGATCAGAGGGTATGGAGAGAAGGCAGGTACGGGATACTGAGTTGGATGATCAGCCATGATCATATTGAATGGCGGTGCAGGCCTACTCCTGCACCTAATTTCTATGTTTCTATGTCTATGTTTATCGTTAAATAAACTTTCAAAATCAAGAGGAACCTGCGACATCAACAAAAGTACCAATGGTATTCTCCATTCAGGGTTAAGCCGGCAGGGTCGATGCAAGCTTACATTGTGTTCTATCGTTTCCCTTGCTGCCTGTATCACATCAATGGCACGTTTCTTCTGTTCTGGCTCCATTAGCATCTTATGAGCTTTGTCCACAGCTATGGAATGACAAAAGAGTCAGGATTTAATTTAAGAGTGTATACACCATGTTTGTGATCTGCACCTTGTGCTCAAAACACAAGACAGTTCTGGGTCTCCTTGAGAAAAGGCAAAATACGTGGATAGGGTGAAAAACAAGGACACAAAGTGCTGGAGTAACTCAGCGGGTCAGGCAGCATCTCTTCAGAACATGGATAGATGGCGTAGACACAAAATGCTGAGACAGACAGCATCTCTGGAGAAAAGGAACGGGTGACGTTTCGGGTCGAGATGCTGCCTGTCCTGGCTGAGTTGCTCCAGCATTTTGTATCTACCTTCAATTTAAACCAGCATGCGCAGTTCGTCAGGCAATCTTCAGGCACCTAGGTTACTTTTTCCAACTTCTAGCTGAGGGGCAAGAAGGACAATTGTGCCCTGACTAGAACAGAGCGTTATCTTTGAAGTCTTGAACAATTGAGTACTGCTCAAATCAAGATCACTCGAATATGCATAAACATGGAATCTTTCTGGTCATTTAACTGCAGGCCATCTTATCCAAGTTAGCTGTGACTCTGGCCTAACACCCGTCTGTGTTGGTTGCATGAGGGTTATTGGACGGTCTGACCTATAAATATTCCGCACTAGAATCCTGAATTTAACCAAAATATTTTGATTCAACTGATCTACAAACCAAAAAGAATCCTTCGTCAAAACACATTAAAAAAAACGTTACATCATCTTAATATGTAACTCCTCAAATAAATGCAATGATATTCCACAAAGAAACTGCACTATTGTTGTCAATCTTCTTCCGTTCGTGAATGGACACAAAAAGCGGGAGTAACTCAGCGGGTCAGACAGCATCTCTGGAGAAAAGGAATAGGTAACTCCTCTGGCCCGCTGAGTAACTCCGGCATTTTGTGTCTATCTTCGGTTTAAAACAGCATCTGCAGTTCCTTCCGACGTATTTCTGCCCATCGTGATTGTGTTTCCTTACCTTCAAAAGCCTTCTGTGCTCGTTCTGGGTCATCTTGATTTTTGTCTGGATGGACCAGGATTGAGAGCTGGAATGATGAAGAAGATTCCTTGTGACATGTGCATTATTAAAAATATTGCAACTATAGAGACACGCAAAAACAAAAATCACCAGAACTGCACACACGGCCAGAGAATACACAATTCAATTTGTGAAATACTTTATTCTTTTTTTTTTAAATAAATGCTTGTACTTTTTTCCCCTTTCTATTCTTCACCTTTCAAGTCTTTCAATTTTCCAATTCCCCAAGCAATTTTGATTTGCTTATCAAAAACTTAAATATGTTAAAAATAAACCTCCTCATGCTTCTTTCTCCCCAAGATGAAAACACAAGATTTGTTTTCCTTTCCCCGCTCCAACCATTGTAAAACTGAGAGGATTCCAAATCACTTCCCGCATCAATTATATGAAGGATGCCAAATAAACCTTGGCTCAGGTCTGCTTAGAAACGTGGCAGAACTGGTTGTAGGAAACATGGACACTGTGAGCCAGGGTTTTGCCAATGACCCGAAGATAAGACACAAAAAGCTGGAGTAACTCCGCGGGCCAGGCAGCATCTCTGGAGAGAAGGAATGGGTGATGTTTCGGGTAGAGACCCTTCTTCTCTCATTCCTTCCCTCCAGAGATGCTGCCTGTCCCCGCTGAGTTACCCCAGGATCTTGTGTCCAACTTTGGTTTAAACCCAGCATCCGCAGTTCCTTCCAACACATCTTGCCATGACCCTATATGCCAAGCTTTATTTAAACAATACACTTATTTGTATGCCAATTATTTCTTGTCATTCAAATAAATGCCAATATTCAGGTATTTGAATACAATGGCATTAAAAAGCAACAATTCCCAATTGATGAAGCCAAAAACAAAAGCAAGAAAGCTAGTGTTAAATACCATCGAGATACCCATTAGACATCAGGAGTACTACAAGCAGGCTGGGAGGCACAACTTGAGAAAGATACATGGATAGCTGGACTTCAAGAATTAAATTATAGAATTACATAAATTTCTGATTGAACTCCCCTAAATTTACATAAGCACGTTGGGATTTGACAGCACTGAGCGAAAAATTGAAGGAAGCTATTAAAGGTAAATGGGCCAATTTTAGGTTGGAACAGATGGGTGTGGGGTCTAAGACAGGAACATTTTAAAGCCTACAACTTTTGGGAATGAAGCCAGGAAACGCTTCCGTGTGAATAAAGTGGTAGACATTTGTTGAAAAGTAGCGAAAACCTAATTAATACTTCTAAATCTACCTGAATTCAAGAGATCTAAAGAAAAATGGGGAAATGGAATCCAGTCACTAATCAATCATGATCTCATTCATTGGCAGATCTAGTTCAAGGGCTAACATTCTTGCACCTGTTCCTAAATATGCAACAATTCTATCTTCACTGTGACAAGAGCCTAAAGCATTGCACATAAATGCTAACCTATAACCTATAACACAGACCAGGAGGTGAATTGTTAACCCACGGACAGATCCTGACAGATAGACAGCATCGAATGGCAAGACCAGAAAGCCCCACACAAGGTGTACGGTTTTGTACCGAAGTCCCTGAATTTTTTAGTATGGTGCTACTCATAAGTGTGTTCAGACTTAGAAGGCTTAAGATATAGATCATCATGGATTATAAGTGATAGGAGCAGAATTAGGCCATTCGGCCCATCAAGACTACTCCGCCATTCAATCATGGCTGATCTATTTCTCCCTCCTATCCCCATTCTACTGCCTTCTCCCTGTAATCTCTGACACCCGTACTAATCAAGTACTGGCTGAGAGGAAAATCAGCCCGAGTGCTTGCTACTGATTGCTGGATATACACATGGATGCTGGGTGAAGGTAGCCTGACGATACTCACTGTCTAGGCTCACAGCTGAAGAATGGCCACTTGGGTCAGATGCCGGAAACAGAGTACAGACAACCATACCCCAGCATGAGTCAGCACCTTGAGGAGGGGAGAAAATTTGGGAGAAAAAGGTGTAGATTTTCATAGGCTGGTAAAGGAAATGCTCTGTCTCGTGCATGATATGGCCCCAGTGAATTAAAATAAAAAGCATTGCCAACTGTTTTAACATGAGTAAAATTAATAAAAATTGTAGAAAATGTCAAAGTAGTATTGTTTCTTACAACTAAGAGCAACAATCAACATTAGTAATGTCAATTCCTGTTAAGTGAATAACTGGTTTTCCCACAGGTGAAACAATAGTAATGCCCTGTCTTGGAACAGAACTTCTGTACATTTTCACTGTTGGATCCTTGTCTGACCAATTTGCTCCTCAAGGTGTTGACTCATACTGGTTCCAGAGGCAGCGGCAGTCCTCATGTACCATACCCATTGAAGCTGGTCTTCATCTGCAAGCCTTGACACCAGTAGAGGTAGACACAGAGTGCTGGAGTAACTCAGCGGGTCGGGCAGCATCACTGAAGATAAAGGATAGGTGACGTTTCAGGCCAGGATGCTTCTTCAGACTGAGGGGGTGAAGAGCTGGAGGCGAGAGAAGACCAGGACTACGCAAGGCTAGCCACAAATGGCCGCAGGCAGGCAGGCAGGGTAGTGCCTTGTGGGCCCATTGTCGGCTTGGGAAGGCCAGCCTCTATACGTCCTGGTCTTCTCTCACCTGCAGGTCTTCACCCCCCCCCCCCCCCCCCCCCGCCCACCCCCCAGGTCTCATCACCCCCTACTTTCAGTCAGAAGAAGGGTCCCAAACCAAAATGTCACCCATCCTTTTTCTCCAGAGATATTGCCTGACCCGCTGAGTTACTCCAGTACTTTGTGTCTATCTTTGGTATAAGCCAGCATCTGCAGTTCTTTGTTTCTACATCCTGGCATCCACAGGCTGTTCTACCTGGTAATCATTCGAGTTAAATCTTGAATACAGTTCATATCCCAAACATGCCCTTTCTGGATGGCGTGCTGAAACCCCAGTTGCCGCCTACACCCATGGGTCTGCTTTTGCCAAAAGGGCCCCAGGGCTCGGAGGTGGTGCAGGGAAAAGCTTTTCATGTAATTTCCTTTAAATTGCCACAACCTGGTTTGGTACGAAATGTTGAAATAAATGTCATGCAACATATTATATCTGGGCTCTAACCATGGTAAAATGCCATCGCATTTCATCAGAAAAAGTATTCACTTAACAAGAATTTTCAACCAAAACAGAATTTAGTTAATAAAACATTATGGATGTAAATAAGAAAATGTTTTGGAATTTTCAGTTTTTTGTTCACTCACTTAAATGGAGTCGACTGTACCTAAGATCAGTTGCTATCTTAGCCTGTAGCATGGCAAACAGAGATGTTTCTACCTGTCTGAACCTCTTTTTCAGCTCTTCATCTGTTGCTTCGGGATCTACCTGCAATACCTGTGGGAACAAAAAATGTGTTAATTAAACTCTATACTGCATTAAACATTCAGAGATTAAACTTTAGAAATACAGCGCAGAAACATGCACTTCGTCCCACCGTGTCCATGCCAACCAGCGATGCTCTCGCTATCCTAAACACGAGGGACAATTTACAATTTTACCAAAGTAAATTAACCTCCAAACCCGCACGTCTTTGGAGTGTGGGAGGAAACCGGAGCACCCGGAGAAAACCCAAGCGGGGAGCACGTACAACTTCTGTACAGACAGCACCCATAGTCAGGATCAAACTCGGGTCTCTGGCGCTGTAGGGCATCTGGTCTACAGCTGCACCACTGTGCCACTCCTATAAACAGTTATAGCTTTAAAGTGACTCACGATGCCTCAGGAAGGCCATCAACATCCATAAAGACTCATCACACCCCTGTAACGGACTGTTTGAACTACTTCCCTCCGGCAGACGTTACAAGGCCTTCTACGCCCGAACCTCCAGACTCAGAAACAGCTTTATTCCAAGAGCTAGAGCGGCTCTGAACCGGCCCTGCTGAGTGCCCCCCCCCCCCCCCCCCCCCCCCCCCCCCCCCCCCCCCCGGACTCTCCCTCGGATGGTCACGACACACACAGCTTATTTATTTATTTTACTTTTCTTTTTCATCGGTTGGAGCTGCATACTAAATCTCGTTGTACTGACGTGCAATGACAATAAAAGATATTATTATTATTAGAGGGGAACATTTTAAGGAGATGTGCGGAGGCCAGGTATTTTTATTTTACATGCACGCAAAGTGTGATGGATGCCTGAATGTTGAAAGGATGCGAGGGGGCTGCAAAGGGACATCAGACAAATAAATAACGGGGCAAGATAGTGAGCGATTTTCATAATACTGGGAAGTTGTACAGAGCCCTAGTGAGACCACACCTGGAGTATTGTGTGCAGTTTTGGTCCCCTAACTTGAGGAAGGACATTCTTGCTATTGAGGGAGTGCAGCATAAGTTTACAAGGTTAATTCCCGGGATGGCGGGACTGTCATATGCTGAGAGAATGGAGCGGCTGGGCTTGTACACTCTGGAGTTTAGAAGGATGAGAGGGTATCTCATTGAAACATATAAGATTGTTAAGGGCTTGGACACGCTAGAGGCAGGAAACATGTTCGCGATGTTGGGAGAGGCCAGAACCAGGGGCCACAGTTTACGAATAAGGAGTAAGCCATTTAGAACAGAGACGAGAAAACACTTTTTCTCAGAGAGTTGTGAGTCTGTGGAATTCTATCTCTCAGAGGGCGGTGGGGGCAGGTTCTCTGGATGTTTTCAAGAGATAGCTAGATAGGGCTCTTAAAAATAGCGGAGTCAGGGGATACGGGGAGAAGACAGGGGTACTGATTGGGGATGATCACCCATGATCACATTGAATGGCGATGCTGGCTCGAAGGGCCGAATGGCCTACTCCAGCACCTATTGTCTATTGTGATACATTATTTAATTTAGAGAAGGCAGGATATTTTTCCAATTATCGCGTGTTTAATATATTAATTATATTAATATAATTGGAAGGACAAATGGAGGATCAGCTTTTACTGCGAGGGGAGAGAGTGCAAGTAGCTTTGTTGCAATTATAAAGGACATTGATGTGCCATGTGTTTTACTGCGCAGCATTTTCATTTCCAACTCTTAACGAAGAATTTGGTTGACTTGGTGTGGGTGCACAACTTTTCATCAGACTGATGAGAAGGGTATTTCTGCGAAAACCATGTCATCTTGAGGGATGATTACAGACATGTCTAAAATTCCTAAAGAACTAGACAGGGTAGATGTTTCTCATCTGAGAAGCTAGAACCTGGGTTAACGTTTACATGTCCCAGATGTGGAAATTCAAAACAAAGATCAATGGGTTTTTGAACATTACATAATCAAGAGATATGATAAATAGAATTGAAGTAAAGGATAAGATATGGTCATGGTTAACAATAGAGCATGCCCAACTGCTTAAATAGCAAGGATCAGATGATACCAAGTATTAAGGGAGAATGCATGTCAGAAATTGCAAAACAAAACTTGGAACAACTTCTATAGAAAACTTTGGAGTAGGTGAATGGTAGTTGATTGGAGATTCTGGTTCAGGTGGGTAGGGCCTGACATGATGGGTCATTGCAAGAAAGTAAACTGGAGGGTGCTGGGGAACGGGGGGCTGTAAAGAGTTATTCAGTCAGAGGATGAGCAGAGGCTGGCTTAACATGAGACAGAGCCCAAAAGGCAGGAAAGGGATCTTAGGCAAATGAGCATAGAACTAAGAGATCGCAGGACCAAAGGTTTGTTTCCCTCTCCCCTGACTCTAGTGTGAAGAAGGGTCTCAACCCAAAATGTCACCCATTCATTCCCTCCAGAGATGCTGCCTGTCCCGCTGAGTTACTCCAACATTTTGCGTCTATCTCCAGTTTAAACCAGCATCTGCAGTTCCTTCCTACACCATAGGCTTGATTGTGGGCAACTTGAGAAGAACGAGGATCGATTTTCCTTTCAGGATGTCAGTACTCAGGTATTTGTCAAATGTCTAAACACATCTACAATGACTTACTTCAAATGGGTTTAGGTTGATGTACGTGGATCCAGGTCTTGTAAGCCTTTCAATTTGTTGTTTTGGTGTGAGAACGGAGTCCCTCTTTTCAATTTGCTTCACCTGCAAAAACAAAACCCTGTTTATACCAAGGCTGTTTCAGTGAATTATTTAATTAAAATGTTTAAAATACAGCATAAAACGAATTGAGAAAAGAAACAACTCAGGCCATTTTGAAAGAAGGAATACATACATACTGAACTGAAGTGATGTCGACAAAATATAAATTTGATTAAAACATTGTGATGTTTGGTAGATGCAGTACATTTTTGCAAGGTAAACTAAAACATATGAAAGTAAGAAGTGTAAAAGATTCTGCATACCACAAAACAAAATAAAGTGTAATTAGCCAGAATATCACAGCACTAAAGCAACAATTTTCTTGTAACAGAGTAACATTCACAGGAGAAAACGATTACATTCATTGTTAGACCTGGCTTCCAGATTTGGGACACCAAGAACCATAAGGTTTAAAAATAAATTGTTTCCTTTCTCATTATTCGGAAAACCAGTTATTAACTAAGGCTTTGAACTATAGACAACCTTCACATTACAACCAATTCGGTAACTGAAATTCACCCTTTTTCCCAAGTTCGCAAATCTGAACACCATGTGCTGAAGTATCTGACTAAACTTACATTAAACCCTGAATTTTTTTTAAACCCTGAATAATAACCATTATTCAGAATAATTAAAATATATAAACAAGACAAGAAACGTGCAAAAACTGAGAATATCATCCTCAGTATTTATATATTCATTATTATATTCAGTCGTGTTCACCACATCTATCCTCATACCAACCACTCATGTGCCCCCCCCCCCGCCCCCCCCTCGGTTGATACCCCTTCTCTTGTTTGAAGTCTCCAACAGACCCTGACCCCCAAAGCCCTGAATGCATCTAGAGTTTGGAAATATACAGGCTAGCCTCTGTAAAGATAGCAAGGAATAATCAACAATAAATCTACTCACCTATGAACCACACATTTCCCCATCACTTGATTCAATTTGCCTTTCCCCTAATGGTTCCCATGAGAGTCTTACTAAATTATCAGAATCCAACAATAACGGCCTTTGTGTCACCATTTACCACCCTCCAACTTCTGTCTCCACTTTCACACCAACTGGCTCCATCTACCATTTCCCCCCCCCCCCCCCTTTCTTTGTCTGCTTGCTTCCACCTATCACCCAGCTGCCCATCTCCCAATTCCAGCCCTGCCCCCCTACCTGGCACCAGCCTCCTGTCACCGCTCACCCTTACCATCACCTACTGCCCACAGTGTGCGGCTCAGTAGCAGAGTTGTTCTCTTATAGTGCCAGATACCTGGGGTCAATCCTGACTACGGGTGCTGTCTCTACGGAGTTTGTACGTTCTCCCTGTGACTGCGTGCTCCGGTTTCCTCCCACACTCCAAAGACGTACAGGTTCTAAAGTTAATTGGCTCCGGTAAAGTTGTAAAACTGTACCTGGGGTGTGGGATAGCGTCAGTGATCGGTGCGGACTCAGCGGGACGAAGGGCCTGTTTCTGTGCTGCAACTCTAAAGTTTAAAGTAAAGTCTCACCCCTCGCCCTCTCCTCAAGAGTCAAGAGAGAGTCATGAGTGTTTTATTGTCATATGTCCCAGAGAGGACAATGAAGTTCTTACTTCTATATGCTGACAATCTTTCCTTTCCATTCTCAGTCCTGATGTAGGGTCTCAACCCAAAATGTTGACAATTCCCCCCCCCCCCACACCAGACAGATGCAGCTCAATCCACTGAATTCCTCCAGTACATCTTTTGTTGCCAGCATCAGCATCATTCCAGCATCAGCAGTCTCTTGTGTCTCCAACCATTAACTACTGATGGATCACATATCAATTTTAGTCGATTCCCATTAATCCGACACAATCTATTATGCCTTGCGCATGTCAGATTATCAAATTTACTGCATAGATCATCAGCAATGTCTAGTGGTACTGTTTTATGGATGCAAAAGTGGGATAGCATAGAACCAGTGTGAACAGGTAACCGATGAACGGCATGAACATGGTGGGCAGAAAGGCCTGTTTGCACACTGGTAGACAAAAGTGCTGGAGAAACTCAGCGGGTGCAGCAGCATCTATGGAGCCAAGGAAATAGGCAATGTTTCGGCCCGAAACATTGCCTATTTCCTTAAGGGGTTCGGCCCGAAATGTTGCCTATTTCCATCGCTCCATGGATGCTGTTGCACCCGCTGAGTTTCTCCAGCACTTTTGTCTACCTTCAATTTTCCAGCATCTGCTGTTCCTTCTTAAACAAACTGTATCTCTAAACTAAACTAGCCCGCACAAATAGCAATCCAGTCTGCTGAGATCAGAGCAGATACTTATTGACAGGTGGAGCTCTCGGATAACCTCTGGAGTCGCCCACGAGTTGAGATCATGATACATTACTTGATTTCATTTGGCAAAACAAAATGCTTGGCATCTTTTGAGGCCAACATTATGGATTCAAATCCAAATTACACAATCTCACAGCAAGGCTGTCAAAGGCCCTTTTCTAAATCAACTTGATAAATAAATTTAATTCAATGGGAAATGCATTAAACAGCGTAATATTTTGTTTTAAGGTAAGCATTCAATATTATCCATCATCCTACTGCGCTGCCAGCTGAAGTCTTCAATAAATCCTTTGCTGCATCGGTTTCATGTTATGCCATTTAACAAGCCTGTACTTTGCTTAAATAATTATCCCCCTGGATGCATGAACAAGATCTGATGCCTTCCCCATATTTCATCAACCATGTCTCCCACACAATGTCAGTAATGGCTTTAATGGACTTTTACACTGCTACACTTAAGTATGGGTTGCAGTTGCTGATATATAAGCTCTTGTTGCATCAATGTAAATCTGAAATAGGATGACTGCGTTACACTCATATAACACACTCCACAACTTTAAGATATCCAAGTGAAATTCTTGGCCAAAGAGGAATGCAATAATCAATGCTAATGAGTTCTGATGTAGAGTCTTTGACCCAAAATGTT
Source organism: Leucoraja erinaceus (assembly GCF_028641065.1). NCBI lineage: Eukaryota > Metazoa > Chordata > Chondrichthyes > Rajiformes > Rajidae > Leucoraja > Leucoraja erinaceus. Next base: position 29,397,905 of record NC_073402.1, on the reverse strand, counting down.
AAATGACTATTTTGCTGATGCTGCCTCCCTCACTGAGTGCTTCCAACATTTTGTTTGCTTCTATAATCATTGCTGAAACGTAGGAAAGTAACCTTATCCCACGTAGCAAGCCCTCATAAAAAGCAACGTTATTCAGAGCTAAATAACCTGCGCTGGTGATATTGATAGTGGAACAAATATTAGTCAGACCATGAGTGATGACTCCCCAACATAACTCTATACACTGCTGCAACAAGTCCACACCAGATGGCATCTCTCAGGCCCTACACACATCACTGGAAAGCAAGTATACCTGTGGCAGGGTACTGTTCATTGACTTCATCTCAGTCCCCTACTCAGTACACTCATGAATTGTGGCCTAATTCTGCTCCAACTCTGCTTACAAGTTCCACACCAACAGGTTCGGGGCAGCGACTATCCTTCAACTATCGTGATCTTGAACAAAACCAAACAACCCTAATCCCAACCTTGACACAGGAACAATTTGGAACCCACTGTGCTCTAATGTGGACTTGGTCTTGTTCTAATTGTCTTTTCCACCAATGTCATATTTGCAGTTATTTTTTACCACTAGCAGAATTTTATGCGATTTATATTTAATTTATGTTTTTTTAAAGCTGAGTCTATGAGTCTACGATGCTGCAGCAAAATTTTGATTATATCTGTACCTCAGTGCACTTGTGCATACGGCAATAAACCTGACATGAGGTTTGCATAGGACGCCACTGAAGTAGGCCAGATTTTGAAGAAAGGTGAGATGGAGTGCAGGATAGTGCTTAGTAACACGGTGTCAGGATAATGCCACCTGTCCCTCAATGTCAGCAAAACAAAGAAGCTCGTCATCGACATCAGGAAGCAGGATGAAGTACATGCCCCAGACAGTATCAATGTGGAAGATAAGACACAAAATGCTGGAGTAACTCAGCTGGGTAGGCAGCATCTCTGGAGAGAAGGAACGGGTGACGTTTCGGGTCGAGACCCTTCTTCAGAAGAAGGGTCTCGAATCGAAACATCATCGATTCCTTCCCTCCAGAGATGCTTCCTGTCCAGCTGAGTTACTCCAGCTTTTTGTGTCTATCTTCAGTTTAAACCAGTATCTACAGTTCCTTCCTGCACTGTATACAATGTGGAAATGGTCGGGGGCTTCAGAAGCCTAGGTGTAGGGATCACCTACATTTAGTCTTGGTCCATCCCCGTTGATGCTGTGGCCAAGAAAGCACAACAACGCCTCTCATTCCTCAGAAGACAAAGGAAATTTGGCACATCTCCAATTGCTCTTAGCAATTTCTACAGATGCACCACAGAAACCTAATCAGGATGCATGAGGATAGACACAAAATGCTGGAGTAACTCAGCAGGTGAGGCAGCATCTATGGAGAGGAATGGGCGACGTTTCTGGTCGAGACCCTTCTTCAGACGTTTCGGCCTGAAACATCATCTATTTCTTCTCTCCAGAGATGCTGCCTCACTCGCTGAGTTACTCCAGCATTTTGTGTCTACCTTCAATTTTACCAGCATCTGCAGTCCTTTCTTGTACATAATCAGGATGCATCACAGCTTGGTTTAGCAGCTGCTTTGTCCAAGATTGCAAGAAATTGCAGAGTTGTGTATGAGGCTGACTACCCAATACAAACGAGTCTACTCCCATCATCAACTCTATCTACATTTCACACAGAAAGTAGCCAGCCTAATCAAGGATCACTCACATTAAGGTCATTCCCTTTTCTCCCCTCTCACGCTTAGCAGAAATTACAAAAGCACATACCACCAGGGCATTTTTCCTGCTGTTATCAGACTGTTGAACGGACCTCTAATGATAACATGCATAAGGTATGTCATCACAATTCCCCCAGCTTCCTCTCTCACTCCCCTCCAATTTACCTTGTTGCAGACCTGGAGCTTTTTCTTACTGCACTCTCTCTGTAGCTGTAGCTGTATATACTTCACTCTGTTGTCCCCATGTATGGTTTTCATTGTGCTCATGTATGGATGGGTTTTTTAAGACAATGAACTTCAGATATTGGTTTACAAAAAGAGACAGAAAGTGCTGGAGTAGCTCAGCAGGTCAGGCAGCATCTCTGGAGAATATGGATAGGTGATGTTTCAAGTCAGTCTGAAGCAAGGTCCAACTGGAAATGTCACATATTCATGTTCTCCAGAGATGTTGCCTGACCCGCTGACTTACTCTAGCACTTTGTCTATGAATGTTTTTTATAAAATAATGTTTTATAGAGTACCAATATCATTGCATCGACTCTTTTACATCTACCCTAGAGGTAATTTGTGACTTTACATATCTCCCAAAGTCACTTTTCCCTTCTATAATATTTCATCAGAACTGCACAAAAAAACAAAACCTAAAATACATTTATCCACCATTTATTTTCTCTACGGGTGTATCTGGACAAACATCCAGAGGAGTCATTGAGTTATACAGCATTGAATCAGGCCAAAGATAGACACACTGTGCTGGGGTAACTCAGCATGTCAGTCAGGCAGAAAAAAAGATGTGTGACATTTCGGGTCGGGACCCTTCTTCAGACTTAAGATGCTGGAATTTGTATCCCATTTAGTGGCCAAGTCATCAGATGGCGGGGAGCGGGGTGTTGCTGCTCTAAACTGACCAGACATGGATCGGGGAGGGGGGGTGCCCCCCCCCCCCAACCAATCACAAGTTGGGGTCCACTGCCGCTGACCAATAAAGGATCGGGGAGCTACTTTTACCCACCAACCAAAGGCAGGTTGTTGTCGTATCTGCCCACCAATCAGGTGTTGGGGTGCAGCTCTCACCCACCAATGAGATATCGAGGAGTGCCGCCTTCGCTGACCAACCGGGGATTTGGGGGGGCAGCTCCTTTCCAGCAATGAGACATGGGGGGGGGTCACTTCCCACATCCCTATCAGGTATCAGAGTGTAGCCCCCGGCAACCAATGAAGGATCGGGCTGCCCAATAAGATACGATCAGCCATGATCATATTGAAAGGCGGTGCTGGCTTGAAGGGCCGAATGGCCTCCTCCTGCACCTATCTTCTATGTTTATATGTTTCTAATGTATGGGGGGGGGGGGGGGGGGGGGGGGGGTTCAATGTCTGGTGGGGCAGACTCACACACTGACTAATGAAGGATCGGGGGGGGGGGGGGGGGGCAGCTCCTACCTACCAATCGGGGAGGGGAGGGGAGGGGAGGGGAGGGTGCCCACGGGGACCGGGTATGGGCCGAGCGCTCCCACGCGTCTTCCCACCGCAGGACCTGGCCAAACAAAACCCAACCCAACCCAGGCACGGCACAGCCTACCCGAGCCCAGCCCGGCCCAGCCCGGCTAAACCTAACCAACCCAAACCAAGCCTCTCTAGAATCTCTCTAGAATTTAGAAGATTGAGGGGGGATCTTATAGAAACTTACAAAATTCTTAAGGGGTTGGACAGGCTAGATGCAGGAAGATTGTTCCCGATGTTGGGGAAGTCCAGGACAAGGGGTCACAGCTTAAAGATAAGGGGGAAATCCTTTAAAACCGAGATGAGAAGAACTTTTTTCACACAGAGAGTGGTGAATCTCTGGAACTCTCTGCCACAGCGGGTAGTTGAGGCCACAGTTCATTGGCTATATTTAAGAGGGAGTTAGATGTGGCCCTTGTGGCTAAGGGGATCAGGGGGTATGGAGAGAAGGCAGGTACGGGATACTGAGTTGGATGATCAGCCATGATCATATTGAATGGCGGTGCAGGCTCGAAGGGCTGAATGGCCTACTCCTGCACCTAATTTCTATGTTTCTACCTACCAATCGGGGAGGGGAGGGTGCCCAAGGGGACCGGGTATGGGCCGAGCGTTCCCACGCGTCTTCCCACCGCAGGACCCGGCCAAACAAAACCCAACCCAGCCCAGCCCGGCCCGGCCCGGCTAAACCTAACCAACCCAAACCAAGCCCCCCCCCGCCTGACCCCCAACCCGGCCTATCCGAACCCAACCCCGCCCCGCCCCGCCGGGCCCAGTACTAGCTCAGCCCGGCCCGACCAAACCCGCGCCCAGCAATAGCCCAGCCCAGCTCGGTTCAGCTCAGCCGCTGCCGTCCTGTCCCGTCCTGTCCCGTCCCGTCCCGCCGGGCGCTGCATTCACCTCAGTGAGGAAGACCTTGAAGGCCTCCTCGCCAATGCGGTCCGTGCCGGGCGAGGAGCCGCCCGTCGCCGCGCCGCTTTGCGCCGCCATCTTGCCTCCCTGCACCACGTGACCCGCCGACCCCTGACCCCGCGGCGGCTGACGTAGTGATGCGGGGGGGGAGGGGGTGTGGCTCAGACCCTTCGGCCCACACGGTCGCTGCCAGCTCTCAATTCAAGTCAAGTCAAGTTTATTTGTCACATACACATACGAGATGTGCAGTGAAATGAAAGTGGCAATGCTCGCGGAACAACAAAACAACCAAACAAATTATAAACACAATCATAACACACATATTATATTACATAATATTCAGAATCAGATTCAGATTCAATTTTAATTGTCATTGTCAGTGTACAGTACAGAGACAACGAAATGCATTTAGCATCTCCCTGGAAGAGCGACATAGCAAACGATTTGAATAAATAATAATAAGTGTCCGTGGGGGGGGGGGTGATTGGCAGTCACCGAGGTACGTTGTTGAGTAGAGTGACAGTCGCCGGGAAGAAGCTGTTCCTCGACCTGCTGGTTCGGCAACGGAGAGACCTGTAGCGCCTCCCGGATGGTAAGATGGTAAACAGTCCATGGTTGGGGTGAGAGCAGTCCTTGGCGATGCTGAGCGCCCTCCGCAGACAGCGCTTGCTTTGGACAGACTCAATGGAGGGGAGCGAGGAACCGGTGATGCGTTGGGCAATTTTCACCACCCTCTGCACTCAAGAGTCAAGTCAAGTGTTCTATTGTCATGTGTCCCAGATACAACAGTGACATTCTTACTTGCTGCAACACAACAGGATATGTGATCACAATAAATAATATAACAAAATGTAATCATAATCATTAATATAATAAAATCTCAGAAAGAAAAGAACAAACACTAACAGTGCAATAATAATAATAATAATAATAATAGTCTATTGTAGTTCATAGCTTATGAGATTGTAGTGTTTAATAGCCTGATGGCTGTAGGGAAGAAGCTGTTCCTGAACCTGAACGTTACAGTTCTCAGGCTCCTGTGCCTTCTTCCCGATGGCAATGGTGAAATGAGTGTGTGGCCAGGATGGTGTGGGTCTTTGATGATGTTGGCTGCCTTTTTGAGGTCGCATATCTGGAGAAAATGAATGGGTGACTTTTTGGGTCCAGACTCTTATTCAAACTGGGAGTCAGGGGAGAGGGAGACTGGTATTGCTACATACTGTTTAAGAAGGAACTGCAGATGGTGGAAAATACTGATCTTTCACCTAAGATAGACGCAAAAAGCTGGAGTTACTCAGCGGGTCAGTCAGCATCTCTGGAGAGAAGGAATGGGTGACGTTTCAGGTCAAGACCCTTCTACAGACAAAAATGTAGCAATGAAGAAGGGTCTCACCCGAAACATCACCCATTTCGTCTCTCCACTGATGCTGCCTTTCCCGATGAGTTACTCCAGCATTTTGTGTCTATCTAATGTGTAAACCAGCATCTGCAGTTCCTTCCTACACATTTTGTCTGCAGTTTCTTCATACACACACTACATTTACATATTGTGTTGTGCTGCTTCAAGTAAGAATTTCATTGTTCTATCTATATGTAGGCGAGAAAGCAGGAATGGAGAACTGATTGTAGATGATCAGCCATGATCATATTGAAGGTAGACAAAAGTGCTGGAGAAACTCAGCGGGTGCAGCAGCATCTATGGAGCGAAGGAAATAGGCAACGTTTCGGGCCGAAACCCTTCTTCAGATATGATCATATTAAATGGCGGTGCTGGCTCGAAGGGCAGAATGGCCCTTCTGCACCTATTTTTCCTGCACCTATTTTTCTACGTTTCTATCTGGGACAGATGACAATTTTGTGCCCACCTTCGATTGAAACCAGCATCTGCAGTTCTTACCTGCATGCTTGACTCTGGACAGGTGCAAAGATCCTATAACGGGGCTTTCCTTCGCTCCATAGATGCTGCTGCACCCGCTGAGTTTCTCCAGCATTTTTGTGTACCTTGCTGTAGGATCTTATAGAAACTTACAACATTTTTAAGGTGTTGGACAGGCTAGATGCAGGAAGATTGTTCCCGATGTTGGGGAAGTCCAGGATAAGATACAAGATACATTTAATTGTCAATAAGGGGTCACAGCTTAAGGATAAGGAGGAAATCCTTTAAGACCGAGATGAGAAGAACATTTTTCACACAGAGAGTGGTGAATCTCTGGAACTCTCTGCCACAGAGGATAGTTGAGGCCAGTTCATTGGCTATATTTAAGAGGGAGTTAGATGTGGCCCTTGTGGCTAAAGGGATCAGGGGGTATGGAGAGAAGGCAGGTACGGGATACTGAGTGGGATGATCAGCCATGATCATATTGAATGGCGGTGCAGGCTCGAAGGGCCGAATGGCCTACTCCTGCACCTATTTTCTATATTTCATACACCCTCCACCCTTTGTGTGAAAAAGTTACCCCCCAGATTCCTATTAAATCTTTCCCCTTTCACCTTGAACCTATGTCCTCTGGTCCTCGATTCTCCTAGACTCTGTGCATCTACCCAATCTTTTCCTTTCATGATTTTGTACACCTCTGTAAGATCACCCCTTTATCCTTCCAGCATCTGCAGTTCCTTCTTGAACACCTATTTTCTATGTTTCTATGGGGATCCTGTGGATAAGGTGAACTGTTTTAAATATCTGGGAGTCCACATCTCTGAGGATATGACATGGTCATCACACGCCTCAGCACTGGTGAGTAAGGCAAGGCAGCGCCTTTACCACCTCAGGCAATTGAGGAAATTCAGAGTGTCTCCGAGGATCCTCCAGTGCTTCTACGCAGCGGCGGTGGAAAGCATCTTGTCCGGGAACATTACCATCTGGTTCGGGAATTGCTCTGCCAAGGACAAGAAGGCTCTGCAGAGAGTAGTGCGTTCAGCCGAAAGCACTATGGGAACTTCACTCACCCCCCTGCAGGAACTATACAACAGGAGGTGCAACTCCAGAGCAAACAAAATCATGAGAGACCTCTTCCACCCCTGCAACGGACTGTTCCAGCCACTATGGTCAGGCAAACGCCTCCATTGCCATGCAGTGAGAACGGAGAGGTTGAGAAGGACGATGGGGCGGGGCCTGTGTGGGGCAGGCGAGGCAATTCGGACTGTAAACGCCTTTCTCACCAGGGGGCTAACTGTGTGGGAACGTTTTTGTGGAGGGGGCGGGGCATTATGTAAAATAATATGTGTGTTATGATTGTGTTTATAATTTGTTTGGCTGTTTTGTTCCGCGAGCATTGCCACTTTGTGGATTTCACTGCACATCTGGAGGGGGTGTATGTGACAAATAAACTTGACTTGGCGGGGCACTATGTATCTTTGGACCTGTGGTGGAGGTGGAGGTGGGGGAGGCGGGGCCTGTGGAGGGGGCGGGGCACGATGGGGCGGGGCACGGGGAGGAGCCGGGGCCGAGCTAAGCGCTCCCAGCACCACCCGCGCCCCACCACCACCTCCCCCCCGTCACGTGCCGGGTTGTCGTTATCCGGTCGCGGCAAGGGCACGGAGCGGCCATTGCTATGACCATGGCGCGGGCGGTGCGCTCAGTGCGGGCGGTCCTTGCACCACATATCCGCAGCTACGGAGACAGCAGCCAGGTCACGTCACCCGCGGCCGGCGAGGGGGAGGGGAGGTGGAGGGGGGAGGGGGAGGGGGAGATGGAGGGGAGGGGGTCACATAGGGGGAGGGGGAGGGGAGGAAAGAGGGGGGAGGGTCAGAGTCAGGCCTGCCTGGCAATGGAGGGGGAGTTGGGGGTGGAGGGGGAGGCTGAGGGAGGTGGAGGAGGGAGGGGAGGAAGAGGGAGGTGTGGAGGGAGGGGAGGAGGAGGGGAGGGAGGGAGGGGAGGGAGGGAGGGCAGGGAGGGGGAGGCACGTGAGGGAGGGAAGGGGAGACAGAGACAGAGGCGGGGAGGTGAGTGGGAGAGGATTTGGGATACTTCTTCTTCTTCTTGGTTTCTTGGTCCTCCAAAATATTCCAAATGGAATTTAAACTGGAGGTGGTGGAGGGAGGGCTTAAGCCAGAAAGGGTTATTGGGAAGAAAGAGCTACTTTAAATGTAGTTGCAAAAGATACAGTGGATGGGTGGGGGAGAGGTGAATGGAGGTGAAGGGGGGTTTGGGGGTGAATAGGGGAAGGAGTGGGTTGAATGGGTGAGAATCAGAGTGGAGGGAAGGGGCCTGGAATAAAATAAAATAGGGGAAGGGTTCTGATGGCATGGGATGGTGGGAGACAGTTTGACAGATTAACGAGAACATTTGACAGGGGTGACGGGATCCTTTGCCCATGTTGTGTGCATGTCTCTAATACAGCCATTTTGTTACAGCTGGGAGAGCTGGGAAAGGGAGCTGGGAAGGGCGGCGGTGGTGGTGGATCGATCAGAGAGGCAGGCGGTGCGTTTGGCAAGAGGGAAGCTGCTTTGGAAGAAAGATACTTCAGGTAAGTCTGAATCGTGTCTGAGTGCTGCCATCTATCAATGTCCCCTCTGACCTGCCATTAATAATCTGGGTAGTTGAGTATTTTATATTTAAAGCTTTTAATTCACCCAACTAAATCAGGAATTCTGGAATAGGGAGAGGAAATTCCCTGATACGTATAACTTATTTATAACTACTTAAGAGCTACTGCTCGTGGAGGAAAAAAAAGCTGTTTTTATAGAAACATAGAAAATAGGTGCAGGAGTAGGCCATTCGGCCCTTCGAGCCTGCACCGCCATTCGATATGATCATGGTGGATCATCCAACTCGGTATCCTGTACAGAGACAACAAAATGCAGTTAGCATCTCCCTGGAAGAGCGACATAGAATATGATTTCAATAAATAAATCTATTTACATGCATGCAGTCATAGTGTTTTTCCTGTGTGAGGAGTGTCCGGGGGGTGGGGGGGGGGGTGATTGGCAGTCACCGAGGTACATTGTTGTACATTCCACAGGTGCCATTCGTGTTCTGCCCCAGCCCTGCATATTCATATCCCTAATAGCCTCTTGAATGTCTCTGTTGTATCTGCCTCTATAGCCAATCTATGACACTCTTAGCAGCACCCACCATCCCATTTAAACTTTGCCCCTCTTAACTAAACGCTAGGCCCTCCAGTCTTTGACAATTCCTCGCAAGGAAAAGATGGCAACGCTGTTTTATCCAATCTTCAGGCTTTATTAAATAAGTCCATTATTTAAATATAGCTAGTTCATTGGCTATATTTAAGAGGGAGTTAGATGTGGCCCTTGTTGCTAATGGAATTAGGGGGTATGGAGAGAAGGCAGGTACAGGATACTGAGTTGGATGATCAGCCATGATCATATTGAATGGCGGTGCAGGCTCGAAGAGCCGAATGGCCTACTCCTGCACCTATTTTCTATGTTTCTAAGTGTTGAGGGCATTGGCCAATGAACGAAGCTGACTTTGTGTGATTATAATTTGCAGGGAGAAGGAGAAGGAAAGGGATCAGATTGAAAACCTGCAGAAGCATCACCAGGAGGAGATTCATCACCACGAGAAGGAGATCCAGCGCTTACAGGATGAGGTCAAACGCCACAAGGGCAAGATCAAGAAACTGAGGCGCAGCGATGACTCGGACGACTAGGCTTCTCATTGTGTCATGTGGCAACAGAAACTCAATCATGGCGTCAAGTAATGCACTGTCTATAATCATGTTCGGAGGTACTGTATGCATATCAATAAAGATTCTATGACACCTTTTGCTTTGGGGGCTTGCCAGCTCTACAAACACCCAGGTTTATTGGTTTTGGTGCTATAAACATCAAGAGCAGTAATCACTGCAAATTAGATCATCTACTGGGTTGGACACTAACTGATATCTTGTATTTTTGATTTTTGCTTGACCACGATTTCAACGATAACCAATGTAATTTTCCTGTGATCTAAGGTGTTTGTATATGTGCCTGTACAACAAGTAGACACGAGGAACTGCAGATGCTGGTTTACAAATAAAGACACAAAGTGCTGATGTAACTCTGCGGGTCAGGTAGCATCGCTGGAGAACATGGTTGGGTGATGTTTGGGGTTGGAACCCTTCTTCAGACTGATTGTTGGGGATGGTAGTGTCTGCCTATCACTCACCTGGCTTTCCAGATCTATTCCACATTCTTCCATCCACCTCCCACTACAATCAGTCTGAAGAAGGGTCTCAACCCAAAACGTCATCTGCTTTTCCAGTGATGCTGCCTAGCGTGCTGAGTTACTCCAGCACTTTGTGTCTTTTTTGATGAACCAGCAAATACAGTTCCTGTGTCTCCACTGCACCAAAGGTAAACTAGTGTGTGATCTTCTACATCATGAAACACTGTTGAATGGCTGTATAGCTTGCTCTTTAATGAAATGGGCCTTTGCTTAATTAACATTTAAATAAAGTGGTGTTCTGGAGGAATGTGTATCAGACTGGCTTTCCTGCCCTCTCTGACTGAAAGCACCTGATTTCATGGAAAATGCACAGCTGGTACAGGGAGCGTGTTTAGTTTATTGTTACGTGTACCGAGGTACAGTGAAAAGCTACTGTGTGCTGTCCAGTCAGTGGAATGACTACATGATTACAGTCAAGCCTTCCAGAGTGTACAGATGCATGACAAAAGGAATAACGTATAGTGCAAGTTAAAGCCCAATTAAAGATAGCCTGCGGATGCCACTGCCACCAGTTCAAGGTACACGTGCCATGATTTCAGCAAAGGTCAGCAGTTTTAACCAATGATGGTACATTTCCGAGCTGCAAAGGGTAAAGATTAGATTTGCGAGGATGTTGCCAGGACTAGAGGATCTGAGCTATCGGGAGAGGTTGAGCAGGCTGGGACTTCGAATGCAGAAGGATGATGGTGATCTTACGGAGGTGTATAAAATCATGAGAAGAATAGATCAGGTAGATGCAGAGAGTCTCTTGCTCAGAGTAGGGGATCGGGACCTGAGGACATAGGTTTAAGGTGAAGGGGAAAGGATTTACTAGGAATCTGAGGGGTAACCTTTTCACACAAAAGGTGATAGTGGGTGTATAGAACGTTCAGAAAAATCTAAATAAAGTCTGCTCCAGTATAAATTCCATCATTTCCTAATGGGGAGAAGGCAGGAGAATGGGGTTGAGAGGGAAAGATAGATCAGCCATGATTGAATGGTGGAGTGGATTACCGATGGGCCAAGAGGATATTGGTATGGTATTAGTTGACTACATTGCGTGGAGAGGGTCAACAGCTTCAAGTTCCTGGGCGTTGTTAAATAAAACTTTAAAACACACCACAAGGATCGGGTAAGACGATCAAACTTTATTCAAGATTGCCAAATGCAGTGAATACTGGGAGCAACCTAGGGGATTGCTCAATGAACAAAGATTCATCTGCACCCTATATACAGAAATGCAATTTGATGTGAAGTTCACTGTAGCAAGCACTTTGGGAATTTTCCTCCTTCCCAAATGGTTTTACAACACTCACAGACCATTCACCTCTGGAAAACACAGAAGAGTAAACATAACCACATGGCACCCCATTACAGATAAGCAAGTGTCCTGGTACCCTTTCGGCCTTATTTTATTGTTTCACGATTGTCATTTGTCCTTTGGCAACAGAGGACAGAATCTGACTAAAGTAGCCTGCAGTGAGTGGCAGTTAACAGGCTCAGTTTCAATCTTCTTTAAAGCTCAGAATTATTATACATGAATAGGACGCCAGCAGATTTTGATGCTTGCTGACTACTATGGAGCAGGAGCCCAAGAATGTGGAGACTATTCGCAGCATATGTCCTCCACAACCTGATCCGTATCAGAGGTGCAGCATCAGCAACAGCCAAGGAGGACCTGGTGGACAACCAAACAGGAAACATAGCACCAGGTGCAATGAGGACTGGAGTACAAGCTGCACCTATGCTGTCACTACAGCGATTGCCAGGTAACACTGGGAGAAAGAGTGCCAAAGAGCAGAGAAACCATCTCTTGCTAAAGGTTCAATGGTTCATTTATAGTCACATACCCCAATTGGTGTAGTGAAGTTCGAGTTGCCATTGCAGCACATTAATAAGAATACAACACAACATTATAAAGGAATTTAACATCAAACATAAAAACATCCCCCCACAATGGTTCCCACTGTGAGGGAAGGTACAAAGTCTAGTCCCCATCCCTTTGTTCACCCATAGTTGGGCTTATTGAGGCCTCCGCAGTCGCTGCTCTGGTGGGCCGATGTTTCAGGTCCTTCTCGCCGGGACCAGGTATCCCCTCTCAGCAGCTTGGGATACCTGGAACGGCCACTTCCTTACCGGAGACCGCGGCTTCCGAAGCCAACAGGCCGCGCTGGACGGAGCTCCACCGCTGGCGATCTCGGCGAGAGATCCCAGGCTCCACGATGTCAAAGTCAGCGCCGCCGCCCGCTCCACAGACCCGCAGCTTCGCGATGTTCTATCGGTGGACTCAGCATTCCAGAGATGCAGCGCGGCGACCCGGGCAAGGCATCGCCCGCTCCGCGATGGAGCTCCACCGCTGTGCCGCCGCCGAAGCCGTGGTTCTGGCCGGTCCCCTCAGGAAAAGACGTTCCAGACCCGATGGTAGGCCGCGAGGACGGGTCGAAGATGCTGCTCGGAGGAAAGCCGCCTCTCCAACCAGGTAGGGACTAGGAAAAGCAGTTTCCCCCCCCCACATAAAAAGACTCAACCTCCAAAACAAAACACTAACACACTAAAAATTATAAAAAGATGTGAAAAGACAGACAGCTGCAGGCAGGGCAGCCATACCCAATTGGACGGCTCCCCCTACAACTCAATACTGGGCAGTGTGCCATGGCAGAACTAAATTATTTGAGGAACAGCAGCGAACATCACACAGCACAAAGCAAAGTCCACCACTCCAGGAGGAGAGCCCACTGCAGACAAGAACATGTATTTTTCAGGACAATTGAAATCCTGCAGATTTTGTTTAATTCCAGGTGAAGTGAACTTATTGAATTTCTCTTTGCCTTTAAGTTAAAATGACATTTTTGCAGATGTCTGTTCTAAAAGCAGTGCTTGTCCTGCCTCTGTTTGGTTGATTAATGTAGATAAATCTAAAAAATATATCCTTTTGTAAGCATTACATGGTTTGTTTTATTGTTTTAATCTTTGCTAGCGTTTTATAGCTCAGATTAATCTGAAGTTTTACAGTTCCTTGTGTTTTCTTTGTATTTTTAGATTAATTGAAACGTATGAGAAATCCCATTACAATTCACTGTTTTGCTTGCTGTGTGTAGTGTTCCATTTATCAAGATGTGTTAAAATGTTCTTTTAAATTCAGTGTATTTCTTGTTTCAGTGACATTTGGGGGGGGTGAGAGGGAAACTCGTGGGGGATCCGGGGGAAGAAGAAGCCACCACTGCCGGCCCGCGGCCAACTTCTACCGGCATGGACTTACCATCACCCCTGGAGGGGAGCTTCGACCACCGGCCCTGCGGTGCTTCTGGCGGCGGCGTGGCGGGAACCTTAAATCTTCAACCTACACCAACCTGCGGCCTACACCAGCCTGAAGCCGCAGTCTCCGGTGGGGAAGAGCCGATCCTGGACTTACCTCGCCTTTGACTTTGTCCTTTACCATCTGGACGCCCGCAGCAACGGCTGCGGAGGGTGGAGGTCCCGACCACGGGGGAAAATGGAGGAGGTCTGGCCAAGTTCTGTGCCTTCCACCACAGTGATGAATGCTGTGGTGGGTGTTTGTGTTATATTTTTATTTTGGTTGCGTGTTCCTTATTATTGTACCGCTGCTGACAACCCAAAATTCCACCGGCCCTGGTTGTGTGGCAAATAAATTCTATCAATCAATCAAATTTATCGAGATGTATAAACACTGTTTTACATTCAGTGTGCTGCTTGTTTTATTTTTAGATTTATCGAGAGGTACAATAAATATTCCTTTAAAATGCAGAGCATTTGAAGCGCTTGTGTCTGTTTTCACTCATAAAAATAATTGTGAGAAGTTAAAATGGGAATACATTTCATTCCTTTCCTTATTTGGTGTGCGTTTCAATTATCTAAATATATGATAAATGAAATATGAGCTTTAAGTGATGTCATGTTGGACTAATATAAAAATAATGGTTTTCAGACATCAATTTGAGTTTGAAAAATAAGAACTTCCTTTATTATGCATTAAAGGTAACAAATTGCGATAAGCAAATACATTTTGAAAAAGTCTTTAACAAGAAATTTTAATTTAACTTAAAAAAAAACGTGAGAACTTCAAACAAAACCCAAAGTGCAAACTATTAACTTTAACAAACACTACACATGAACAGAAATGTCTACATCAGAGAGAACATCAGTTATGCCCCAGGTCCCTGCTGTAATAGAAACATAGAAATTAGGTGCAGGAGTAGGCCATTCGGCCCTTCGAGCCTGCACCGCCATTCAATATGATCATGGCTGATCATCCAACTCAGTATCCCGTACCTGCCTTCTCTCCATACCCTCTGATCCCCTTAGCCACAAGGGCCACATCTAACTCCCTCTTAAATATAGCCAATGAACTGGCCTCGATTACCCTCTGTGGCAGAGAGTTCCAGAGATTCACCACTCTCTGTGTGGAAAAAAGTTATTCTCATCTCAGTTTTAAAGGATTTCCCCCTTATCCTTAAGCTGTGACCCCTTGTCCTGGACTTCCCCAACACCAGGAACAATCTTCCTGCATCTAGCCTGTCCAACCCCTTAAGAATTTTGTAAGTTTCTATAAGATCCCATCTCAATCTCCTAAATTCTAGAGAGTAAAAACCAAGTCTATCCAGTCTTTCTTCATAAGACAGTCCTGACATCCCAGGAATCAGTCTGGTGAACCTTCTCTGCACTCTCTCTATGGCAATGTCCTTCCTCTTGCTACAGGTGCCAGTGTGACTCTTGGAGGAAGACTGTAAACAGCATAATCTGAAGCTAATAAACATAACACTGAAGCAGCAGGATTGAGGCCTGTGTAAGTGATTGTTGATGTCATTGACTGTCTCTGAAAAAAACCCCAAGATGGATTTAAATGCAAAAGCAATGCAGACCCTCAAAAGCTGCAATTGACATATTTTCTGATTTAAAACTAAACTGGCTAAATGTTTTATGTCTTTGAGGTCAGATCATGGACTATTTTTGAAACACATAAATATTACGAATGGAAGGAGGATGAATTTCATAATCTTATAAGGGTGTGAATGACAAATAATTAAAGTCAAATCTAAGCTCACAATTTTCTTTTTTTAATTGTACACCCGTCCAGCCTACAGATGTGGCTGTGCCTCCATTCACATCTGCGGTGGAAGTGGCCTCAATGACTGCTTTTGTCTGCAAGAGAATGGAAAAGGTGCTGCAGAATATCATTAACAACTTGATTGCCTGCAACCCTGCTAGAAAGTTATAGATCTGAAGGGTTATTGCAGGAAATACTTTGATTACCTATGATAGCATTACGACTTACGACGACCTACCTCGACTAAACCTACGAGTAAAAAACTATTGATTTTTTCCATGGCGACCTATTTTTACTCGCGGTGTATTTTTTAACATGTTCTAGCCGAGGCCTTGAGTACGTGCGGACCACTCTCGAGCATGAAAGAGAGTTACAAAGACCTCCTAGGACCTCGTGTCGAGTATGCCGCGACTATGAGTGGAGGGCAAACTCGCCAGAACTTGCGGATTAGGTCGCCCAAGTGGGACAGGCCCTTTAAGCAAAAAAGGATTCTTGAAGAAGAAGGGCTTCCTTAAATTTAGTTGGGTCTGGTTGAGTAACTACGGTAGGGTGAAGACTATTCCATGCTTTAATTGTGCGGGGAAGAATGAATTGCTGTACAAATAGAAACATAGAAAATAGATGCAGGAGACCATTTGGCCCTTCGAGCCAGCACCGCCATTCAATGTCCCCAATCAATAACCCGTGCCTGCCTTCTCCCCATACCCCTTGACTCCACTAGCCCCTAGAGCTCTATCTAACTCTCTCTTAAATCCATCCAGTGACTTGGCCTCCACTGCCCACTGTGGCAGGGATTTCCATAAATTCACAACTGTCTTGGTCGCTGGTAGCTCAAATGCAAAATACTCTCTGCTGCTAACAATGCAATGATTATATTTCTAATTTAGGAATGTATTTTAAAAACGTGTTTCAAAAAAAAGTTTGACCCCGACGTGATTTGAACACGCAACCTTCTGATCTGGAGTCAGACGCGCTACCGTTGCGCCACGAGGTCCTGGCGGTGAGCGGCCCGGCCGCGCTAATCAGCCGTGTGGCGCAGTGTTGCAATGGTGGATGTGACTGCGACTGCGGCTGCGCGGGGAATGGAGGGGGAGGAAAGAAGGTCGACAAACGCGATGACGACTGACGCAGGGCCGTACGTCATCCGTCAGTCAGGGGCGGGTGGCCAATGGCGGGGTGGTGACGTCAACGAAGGGGGGCGGGGGCACGATGTCCCTGTGTTTTAGGCGGGCAGACCCCGCGGCCTCTTCCTTTCGGCGCCGCGGCCATGGCGGACGGATTCAATAAGGTGATGGCGCCGCGCCCGGTCCCCCCGGTCCCCCCGCCCCCCGCAACCCCTCACACCCCGGTCCCGTCCCCTCACACCCCGTCCCCCGTCCCCTCACACCCCGGCCCCGTCCCCTCACACCCCGGCCCCGCGGCCTCTTCCTTTCGGCGCCGCGGCCATGGCGGACGGGTTCAATAAGGTGATGGCGCCGCGCCCGGTCCCCCCGGTCCCCCCGGCCCCCCCCGGCCCCCCCGTCCCCCCCCTCACCCCGGCCCGCCCCTCACACCCCGGCCCCGTCCCCTCACACCCCGGCCCCCCCAACCCCTCACACCCCGGGCCCCGTCCCCTCACACCCCGCACCCCTCAGCGCCTCTCCCCTTTCGGCCCGTCCCCTCCATGGCGGACGGCTTCAATAAGGTGATGGCGCCGCCCCCGGTCCCCCCCCCCACCCCGGCCCCCCCCAGACCCCTCACACCCCGGCCCCGTCCCCTCACACCCCGGCCCCGTCCCCTCACACCCCCCCCCCCCCCCAACCCCTCACACCCCCCGCCCCCGTCCCCTCCCCACCCCGGCCCCCGTCCCCGTCCCCTCACACCCCGGCCCCCGTCCCCCTCACACCCCGGCCCCCCCCGTCACCCCCTCACACCCCGGCCCCCCAACCCCTCACACCCCGGCCCCCCCCCTCACACCCCTCCCCACCCCTCAGCCCCCGGCTCCCAGCCCCTCACACCCCGGCCCCGTCCCCTCACACCACCCCCGGCCCGTCCCCGTCACACCCCCGTCCCCTCACCCCCCGTCCCCTCACCTCACACCCCGGCCCCGCCCCGTCCCCTCACACCCCGGCCCCGTCCCCTCACACCCCCGGCCCCGTCCCCTCCCCGCACCCCGTCCCCCAAACCCCTCACACCCCGGCCCCCCCGTCCCCTCACACCCCCCGTCCCGTCCCCTCACACCCCGGACCAGCGCCTCTCCCCTTTCGTCAAGGTGTTGGCGCGCCGGGCCGCTTCTCCATCGGACTCCTCGCCCAGCCGCAGCCTCAGCGCCTCGACCCCGGCCCACCCCGCGCCTCTTCCTTCTCGCGGCTTCAACGAGTTGCTGGCGCCGACCCCGGCCCCCCCCCCCCCCCCCCCCCCCCCCCCCTCACCCCGGCCCCGTAAACCCACACAGTCGGCCCCGCCGCGGCACCCCGTCCCCGTTTCTTGGTCCTCCAAAATATTCCAAGCCTGAGGCCTACTGATGGGCCTCCCTCCCCGCTCGGGGCCCCACGGTCCGTCGAGCCACGTCCTCGTGTAGGGGACCCACCGGCCGTGGGGCAGCAGCAGTGCAAGGGGCTGTGTGTGTGTGTACTGACCAGGCCCCTCCCGCGTGCTCTGCTCCCTAGTGGGCCGGCAACACGCGGGGTGCGGGCGGGCACACACACACACACACACACACACACGTGGCCCCTAGGTGGTACAGACTAGGGAGGAACTGCAGGTGTTGGATTACACCGAGGATAGAAACATAGAAATTAGGTGCAGGAGTAAGCCAATCGGCCCTTCGAGCCTGCACCGCCATTCAATATGATCATGGTTGATCATCCAACTCAGTATCCCGTACCTGCCTTCTCTCCATACCCCCTGATCCCCTTAGCCACAAGGGCCACATCTAACTCCCCCTTAAATATAGCCAATGAACTGGCCTCAACTACCCTCTGTGGCAGAGAGTTCCAGAGATTCACCACTCTCTGTGTGAAAAAAGTTCTTCTCATCTCGGTTTTAAAGGATTTCCTCTTTATCCTTAAGCTGTGACCCCTTGTCCTGGACTTCCCTAACATCGGGAACAATATTCCTGCATCTAGCCTGTCCAACCCCTTAAGAATTTTGTAAGTTTCAAATTCAATAGGCACCAAATGCTGGGGTATCTCAGCGGGTCAGGCAGCATCTTTGCAGAAAATGGAATAGTCGGTGCTTTGGATCTGAACCCTTCTTCTGACTGAAAGAACAAATCGTGGCCCTCCATAAAGGTGGACCTTTTAATGTTCAAGAAGGAACTGCAGATGCTGGAAAATCGAAGGTAGACAAAAAAAAGTCTTCTTCCTGCCCCCACCCTGCATCAGCCTTTAGAAGGGGTTTGGCCCGAAACGTTGCCTATTTCCTTCGCTCCACAGATGCTGCCGCACCTGCTGAGTTTCTCCAGCATCTTTGTCTACCTTGGACCTTTTGATGGCCCATTGTTGGCTGTGGAAGGTGTGATAAGATGGAATATGAGGATGTGAACAGTGGAACTAAGATGCCTTAGGAGTGGGGGGGGGGGGGGAAAACATAGATATACAGTGAGATAGGAAAGATCGAATAGGTACCCGAGGGGCAACAGGGTGGTGAATGAGTTGCCCGAGGAGGTAGTTGAGATACGATAACATTTAAGACATGGACTAGACGTTTAGTGAAAATGCAGGTAAGGATATGTAGTGCTGGGGTAACTTGGTGGGTCTGGGAAGGGAATGGATAGGTGGCATGTGGGGGTCAACGTGCTTCTTTAGACTATACCATGGATAGGCAATGTTATGTCTGAAGAAACAGACCAACCTAAAATGTCGCCTATCCACTATCCATGCTGTCGAGTTTTTCCAGCACCAGTTTATAATAGGGATCATGGAGAGTGGTTCACACACAGAGTGATGGGGATATGGGAGAAACTGCCAGAGGAGGAACTTTTTAAAAGATATTTGGACAGTTATATGGATGTGAAATGTTTAGAGGAATATGGGTCAAACGCAGGCAAATGGGACAAGTTGGGATGGGGATCATCTTGGTTGGCATGGATGTTGGGACAAAGGGCTTGTTCATTGCTCTGTCAACTTTATTTGTCCCATGCGCGTACAAGATGTGCAGTGAAATGTCTGTCCCTCTGAGGCGTTTGTCCTCCAAGTTTCTGGCTTTGCCATGACTCTTGGTGTCACGTTGTTTGGTGTGTTTGTCTAACTGGTCTTCTTTCTGTCACTTGCAGGTCCTGCTCCTGGATGGCCGGGGCCATCTCCTTGGTCGCCTGGCTGCGATCGTGGCCAAACAGGTCTTACTAGGTACTCAAACGTGACAACTTTGCAAGGCATTTCATATTTGTCTGTGAGGAATGATTCTACTTTGAAGGTTTTATTGAGAATATTTTCATGCACTACCATCTGAGATGCTTTTTACGTTGTAATCCTCGTTATTTAATCCAGGAAATGCTTACATGTATTTTTCTCTCAAAAGGCCATAAAGTGGTAGTGGTGAGGTGCGAAGGGATCAACATTTCTGGGAATTTTTACCGGAACAAGCGTAAGTTTACTTGCCTTCCCAAAGGTTGTGGAGCTAATTTGAGAAAAGCTTCTTTATTGTTATGGCTCGATTATTCTTAAAGCTGTTTCTGTCTGTGATGAACAAGTGGATCGAGTTTTCCAACAATGAGAATACTTCACATGCACTACCATCTGAGACATGCAGTCTAAGTTTGAGATGAACAAAGTCTGTGATTAAATTTAATGTGTAAAAATCAGTAACTATATCTACTGAAACACTTGGAACTGTTAAGCTATATAATTTTATGAATAGCATTGGATTTCTTCTGTGCAGTTAATCAGCTAATTCTCTTTTTATGTAGTGAAGTATCTTTCTTTTTTGCGGAAGAGAATGAATACTAATCCTTCTCGTGGCCCATATCACTTCAGAGCACCAAGCCGGATCTTCTGGAGGACAGTAAGAGGTAATAGGCTGTAAAGGGTCATCATTCATTCACAATTCCTAACTGCTATTGATGTTACACCACCATCTTAAACTGCAGCAGTCTTCCGCAGGCCATTTTACACCGAATCATAATGCCCCTGTCCCACTTAGGAAACTTGAACGGAAACCACTGCAGACTTTGCGCCCACCCAAGGTTTCCATGCGGTTCCCGGAGGTTTTTGTCAGTCTCCCTACCTGCTTCCACTACCCGCAACCTCCGGGAACCGCACGGAAACCTTGGGTGGGGCACAAAGTCTCCAGAGGTTTCCATTCAGGGTTCCTAAGTGGGACAGGGGCATAAGCAATCGGAATGGGAGAGTTGTGTTCTGAGGACTTTTAATAATAATAATGTGCATCAGCTTGAGCTTGCATTAATGTAATTAAAGATCCAAATTCTCATTGATAAATGCAACATTCACTGCCAATCCCCACGCAAGAAATGATCAGGGACAGTTGATAGGATCAAGTTAAAACTTAAGGCTGCATTGTTTTAAGGAGCATCTTAATGAGTAAAGGGAGCCTTGGATTGGTGCAATGTTTTACTTATATTGATAACCTAAACCCACTACCCTTCAAACCATTGTGTATCAGTTATTAATCCATAAACATGGAACCTGTGTTGGTATGGAACAATAAAGCAGCATTTTCTCACTGATTTAAGGTATGTTGCCACACAAGACCAAGAGAGGTCAAGCTGCCTTGGACAGACTGAAGGTCTTTGATGGGATTCCTCCTCCCTATGACAAGGTAACTGGAAAACCAATATTGTACAATAATTTGTGTGTATCCTCTGTCACTGATGAATGATTATACCTACATTGTTTGATCTTCGAAATGAGAGAAAACACTAAACTGAGACTCGATGGGTGATCTTCAGATTTGGTTTTGTTTCCTTGCCTGGTGCTAATGTGTGGCGTTTGCATTTCCAGAGGAAACGCATGGTTGTACCAGCAGCCCTGAAGATTGTACGTTTGAAGCCAACTCGCAAGGTGAGAGGGAACATTTACTTTGTGGGGTGGTGGTTCATTTTAAGTGTTTGATGCAAGGCTGAGTCTCAGATTTTGCATTTATTCCCAGATCTCTGCTGAAAGTTGCTGTTGTACTCCAGCTGAAATCTTGCTGTTGGTTTCTGGGTTAAGGGGATGTCACAGCATGTGGTTTTGCTAGTTTGCTGCTATGAAACCATTGCCTCAACTTGCTGAAGTAGATAGCATAGGAACATGTCCCATTAGAGATCTATTTGGGGATTTTCCCAGTTTGAATGGGCTTTCTCTTCATCCTTGCCTTGTCTATGACACTGCCAAGGCTGATACCCAGTGTGTTTAATGGTGATGTGCAGTCTTAACGGATGACTGCTTGTGCAATGTATAGCTTTGATCCTGTGAGATTCAAATTTGCAGTGTTTTGAAATCTGTCATAAACTGAAATTGGGTATATGGGAATATTGGATTCATTGCTCTTGCCTTACTCACCGAGTAATGTTAATTTTGAAAGTTGATTACCATTAACCTCCATAATGTACACTAAAAGTGCTGGCCTCTCAATATTCTTCTGTGGATGGTTTTGGGGCAGTTGACCTGCAGAAGACATTTTAATCGTGTCTAAGATGTATTGTTAACAGTCTGTTTTGTTATTAACTGATTATCTTCTTGCAGTTTGCTCTTCTGGGTCGCCTTGCGCATGAAGTTGGTTGGAAATACCAGGCAATCACAGCCACTCTTGAAGAGAAACGCAAAGAAAAGGCCAAGATTTACTATTCGAAAAAGAAGAAAACTTTAGTAAGTGGTTATCTAATATTCCACATAATCCCATTTTGAAGTGGTTTGCCAACTTCTATCCATCCAGCTGGCCTTGATTTCCCCCTCCTGCCTGTGCACAAACAGGAAATCTGAATTGATACCTTGTGTATGGGTTTATACTTTTACGACTTTCAAAGGGAAACTCGGGTATAGCTGTTGGAGCTGCTTTCAAATTCTTCATACATTCATAAATGATGGGAGCTGAATAAGGCCATTTGACCCATCGGGTTACTCTGCCATTCAATCTAGGCTGATCTATCTTTCCCTCTCAACCCCATTCTCTTGCCTTTGCCCTGTATCCTCTGACCTGTTTACTAATCTGCTGTCTTGTCCTACTAAATGTTAAATTGTTAATTGTGATGTTTGTGTACTGACTTGTTTTACTAATGGCTGCTTATCCATTTTGTTTGCAGAAACTGAAGAGATTGGCTGAGAAGAATGTTGAAAGCAAAATTGCCAAGTACACCGAAGTCCTAAAACTACATGGTGTCCTTGTTTGATGTTCACTAAGAGACTTTGGCAGTAAAAGCAATATTTAAAAAAAGCTGTGTCCTTGATTCATTTAGCATCTTGCAATCAAAGCAAGTTAATGGTAATGTGGAATACATAGAACAGTGCAGCAGAGGAATAAGCCATTCAGTCCAAGTCTGTCATTGCTGCATTCTGCCTGCTTGTTTAAAAGCCTCAGATGCCAATATCGTATCTGTTTCCACCACACCACCGGCAGTACATTCCAGGTTGCTACAAAAACATTTGTGCCTCAAATCTTCAAACTTTCCCCCTCTGACCATTGTAGCCATGCCCTGTCTACGGAGCCTCTTGTAGCTAGTAACCTCTCAGGTGGCACTCTGGTAAACTGATACCCACTTCAAAATGCACAGCTTTGTTCCTATATTAGGGTGACCAGAACTGCAGATGCCGCCTAACTAGAGCACTCAATGTGGGCACACAATACACCTCTATCTACTTGTGTTAATCCCTCTGCATGCTGTTAACTATTTTCTATGCCTATGATCTCCCTTGGAGCAACATCTCCCATGTGCCTGGATTATGACCTACTGCACAAATTTAGACTTCTCAATTCTTGTGTAGCTTACACAATGTAGGATTTGTGCAACCTTGTGAACCTAACCAACCCATCTGCAATTTTGTCCTAGTGTGTGTGTGTATGTGTATATATATACACACACACACATACATAACCAAACTCCCAGCACTGATCTTAGCAGAACTCCACTGATTACAGACCTCCAGCTATAATTACCCTTTCACCATTGTCTGTGTCTACTGTGGGTAAGCCAGTTGTGAATCCAAGCTACCATGTCACTAGATCCCATGCATGTTCATCTGCATAAGGCTATCCTGAAGGAACTAGTTAAATGGCTTACTAAAGTCACTAGAAAACATCCACTGTCCTGCCCTCATCCACCACCTTTTTGTCCTGGTAGAGTACATAAATAAATCAACGGTGAAAAAGCTTCCAAGTTCCTTGGTGTAAATATTTGGCCTGTCTTCTATGACTTACTAATTACCAAAGATGCACCATGGAAAGCATACTATCAGGTTGCATCACAGCATGGTTATTATCAGCTCTGCACAAGATTTGTCCCACCCTGGTCATTCCTTCACTTGAAACATCTTCCCCTCTGTTGTCAGACTTCTGAACCCTTTTATGGGCCAGGGATTGTTTCTAAAACTGGTGAGCTACATTGCTCAGAAACGATATTCTGCATTTCCCCTTGCTTTGGTATTTATGAAGGGTATAGAAACATAGAAATTAGGTGCACGAGTAGGCCCTTCGGCCCTTCGAGCCTGCACCGCCATTCAATATGATCATCCAACTCAGTATCCCGTACCTGCCTTCTCTCCATACCCCCTGATCCCCTTAGCCACAAGGGCCACATCTAACTCCCTCTTAAATATAGCCAATGAACTGGCCTCAACTACCCTCTGTGGCAGAGAGTTCCAGAGATTCACCACTCTGTGTGAAAAAAGTTCCTCATCTCGGTTTTAAAGGATTTCCCCCTTATCCTTAAGCTGTGACCCCTTGTCCTGGACTTCCCTAATTGATTGGATAGCATATGAAACAAATGTTTTCACCGTACTTTGGTACATGCAAAGTAAACCTAAACCTACACTGTCTCCGCATCCAAATAATCCAGTTTGTGATCATTTAAAGACCCCAGTAGTTATCAGTGACACTTGCACGCAGCAAACCCACACCTCCAGACTGTACCACCAGTACACCAGTGGACTTAATTGCAACCAGTCTAGTATTTCCCCTGTGCTTTTTTAACAACAGGTGGTACTTCAACTTGCAAAATTGCAATTATATGACCTCATTAAGGCTATCAAATCTAAACTGATCGAAACATTGGTTTCACACCGTTTGCATGCAAAACCCAATCCACAAGTACCATAAACACACAGATTGAACTTTATTCAATTATTTAATGGTTCTGCAAATATATTTTGCATTACTTGTAAGGAAGCAGGCAAATCATTGTGTGATTTATTTGTCTCTACATCTCATGAGATTAAAAACACCAGGGAGTTTATTTCATGAGCACAGCTGTTTTGTTTTTGCTTGAGAATAGCAGTAAGGTTCAACTCAAAAATATATTAAAAATAATAGGTTTGTGATGGCGAGATTGTCAGATTTACTAAATAATGTAAATGTGCTGGTTGAACTTTGGCTTTTCTAAAGCAAACAACATTTTATGGCTGTGCTAGAAATATTTTAAGAGGCACGCCATTATTTTTTCATCTTTGATGGGTTCAGTATTGGGCCTTCATATGTCTGTTTTCGTCCGTAACATTTTATTTCTCCCAAAAGGATATGATTACACTTCTCAACAGCTGCAAAGCCGCTCAGTATAATACATTTAATATTCCTATTGTGCACAACTCGAGACATAAATTGGCAGCTTAAATCAAAAAGACTAGGTAAAGCTCGGGAGGGAAACAGTCTGGAGGATTGAATAGTGATTGTTCTGGTATCAAAGCATTGTCCCTCATCTAGGAGCATCTGCTAGTGATTATATTGGGAAAAAATTGCACATACGTCTATTTGCCTGGATCCCAGTATGTCAGTTAGCTCAACTTGTTAGTTTTTAAATCATGAGCAATAATTTAAAATCACTTAAAAGATTTTAGTCTTCATCTGCACACTGAATAATTTTAATGCCATTTTATCTTCACTTTCCCAGAGGCACAGTTCAATAATGCTCCATGTTTTCTGCAGGTCTCCAGTTGCATGACAGTCCATCACGTGAACTTACACTTGTACTCAACCATGAAGGATATCACAAACTCAACCATAATTCACAATTACAGAACTAGATTAGAAAATAAATTACAGCAAAACTGAGTGAAAACAAGCAGGACATGTGTAATTGTCACAATAGCATTTTCTTTGAATTATCATTTTTTCCCAACACATCGAGCTGCTGCTTCACAGCGCCAGAGACATGTTTGATCCTGACCTAGGGTGCTGTCTGTGTGGAGTTTGCATGTTCTCCCTGTGACCGCTGGAGTTTCCTCTGGGTGCTCTGATTTTCTTCCTCGTCCCAAAGACATGTGGGTTTATGGGTTAATTAGTGTGTGGGGAGTGGATGCGAAAGTGGGAAAACAGAACTTGAGTCATCTGATCAACGATTCTAGGGTTGTTTCCCTGCTGTAAAACTAAAACCTTAGGATTGTGTAGAATATGAGAAATGCTTAAGAATCCTTGTGTCAGACAATATTGTGATTTTACAAGGCAGTTTAGTTTATTGTCACACTAGGCCAATTTGCCTACAATTATTTTTGTTTATTTTTGTCATGTGTACCGAGGTACAATGAAAAGACAGCAGAAAGACAATATATGATTACAATAGAGCAATTTACTGTGATAACTACAGATGTAGTTATTTTTGTACCTCCAAAATTAAAACGTGCCAAAAATAAACCATACATTACCCAAACCCTAAACCAATCAATCAAATCCTATTCACATTTGCATCAGCAAGTAGTGCTGAAGTAATGTATGTGGTTAGGAATACTGGTTTACATATTCTGGCATGCTGCAAGTAAGAATTTCATTGTTCTATCAGGGGCAAATGACAATAAAACACTCTTGATGGCGGGATATGAAATGTTTTACATTCTATACAATTGGAGATGCAGTCTGACCCGCCGAGTTACTCCAGTTTTTGTGTGTTTATCTTCGGAAATGGTACTGTATGAAGAGAATTACTTTGAATGAACAGTGGGCAATAAACGGTGGACCTGCCAACCCGTCTACAATCCCCCGAATAGACATGTGGAGTAAGGAACTGCAGACGCACCGAAGATAAGACACAAAATGCTGGAGTAACTCAGCGGGTCAGGCAGCATCTCTGGAGAGGATGAGGAAGGGTCTCGGCCAGAAACGTCACCCATTCCTTCTCGATCCCGAATAGACATCTCCTGAGCTAATTCCTTGCCATCCTTCATGTGCTCTGGTGTAGTTTGCAACGAAGATGGACACAAAAAGCTGGAGTAACTCTGCGGGTTAGATAGCATCTCTAGAGAAAGGGAATAGGTGACGTTTCGGGTCGAGACACTGCTTCGGACTCCACCAGTTTCGTTTGCACGGTGTAGTTTGTACCAGCCATTGCTTCTGAGGTAATTTCTTGCCATCCTTCGTGCGCTCTGGTGTGGTTTGCACCGTGCAGTTTGTACAGTGTAGTTCACGCCAGCTTAGTTTGCACCGTGTAGTGTGGTTTGCACCGTACAGTCTGCAGAGTGTAGTTTGCGCAGCGACTTTTGCACAGTGTAGTTTGCACCAGCCATTGCTTTTGAGGTAATTTCTTGCCATCCCTCGTGCGCTCTGGTGTAGTTGGCACCGTGCAGTTTGTACAGTGTAGTTCACGCCAGCTTAGTTTGCACCGTGGATTGTGCAGTGTGGTTTGCACCGTGCAGTCTGCAGAGTGTAGTTTGCACAGTGTAGTTTGCAGCAACCATTGCTTCCTTCCCTCTCTCACCTCCTCCGTCGTTGATAGCCGGCGCCATTGTTGTCCGTCGACGCCATCTCCCGCCCAAAGACGACATTGGCTGTGCGGGTGGCGTTGCCGTGGCGACGGCGGCCCGTGCTGGGGGCTGGGGGCGGGCGGGAGACCCCGCGCACGCCGGCAGCGCTGACGGGATCCATGAGGCAGCGGCGGCGGCCACGGCGGCCATTTTACCACCAGCTCTCTCCACTCCATCAACCGCGGGCTGAGCCCGCCCGCCGCTGCGCCCTGCTAACGCCGCTTGCGGACACGGTAAGAACGCCAGGCGGATCACGGCACGGCCAGTTACCGAGGCCGGAACGGGTTGGAGACGATCTGTAGAGCGTTAAGCCTTTCCCGCGCCGCCTGCAAGCACTGCGGCAGGGTAGGGCTGGCGCTCCACTAGGCCGCGGCGCCTCCTCACTTTGTCCTTCCTTCGCTCTCTCCTGGGGGGGCTGGAGAAACCGCCTCTAATGGGAGAAATTCCGTTTGCAAATTTTTATTTACCTACAATTGCAACCGCATAAGCGCGTGTCCGACGTTTTGCACTGCAGGGAGAGGCATAAAATAAGTAAACTATGCGGTCTCGGGCCACACGCCTGCCGACTGGCGGGAGAGAGACTGGCGCTCTCCCTTTATTCAGAGCACCCTTTAAAAGCTAGATTTTACAATGAGCATCCAAATATGAATTTAACGTTCGTTGGTGAACCTAGCTTTGTTCGTTTTTCACTCCAGGGTTTTGTATTTAACTCCCCCGGGGGGGTTGGGATTTTTTAACCCACCCCTAACCAGCATTTCCCTTGCAAATTAAATTATAGCTCACACCATGGACGAGAAAACTGGCGCGCTTTTTAGGGTTCGTTGTTTTCTTGGAAATGCAGCATGCATTCAGTGCTGTTCATTTTGTTGCAAATCCAGGAACGTTGCATTATCATTTCACTCGGTATCTATCAGTGGATATCTTTGTGAAATGCAAAAGCTAAAAACACATTTTCCCGCCCCCGCTCAAGAATAGGCAGCTGAATCCTTCTATGCATTCAATGTATATATTTTGAAAACAAGCGTGCACTGAAATTTGAACCATTATAGCCGTTTCTTATGTTTTATTGAAGATGAATAGAATATTTTTTAAATGTTCGACCATTGATACAACATGTGCCTTGTCTTCATTGTTGTGCACAGTTGACGCATGGGCATATCGGACATTTTAGTACACGTGTATTAAATAGCATAATGGTTAATTTGATTACTTTGAGGGACTTTTTAGCCAGGAGTACTACAAATTCTACACAAGAGGTAGAATTGTATTTCTCGCCGCATTCCCTGCAATTTATAGGTTTAAATTATGATTATGAATGTGCTACAAAACTTTGGTGTTAAATCAACGGCTTTTATACTGGGCATAAGTGGGCTGCAAAATATTTTTGTAATGTTAACCAGAAGTTTTGAAAGAGATGATAGTAAAATAGCTTACAAAGTTCATTTTTTATAAAACTGCAATTTTGATTTTAATTTTTGTTGCTGGGGCTTGTGTTTTGTGGACTCAATTGATTTATGCACAAGCCTAAAAATAATTGATTACATGACACTATTTATTTTAGTGTGAAACATAAATACAGAAATATTGTTCATTGTTTTGTGGAAATATATGATTTGAAACTGACCGTCATTTTTGTTAAATGACAGCAATATGAGTCTATTGGAATGACTTGCTCTGTACAGAAGGTTTCTGTCATGAGTTCAAAGTAGAGGACCAAGTTCTGCTTGATCAATAGATAATTCAGAAACATACCAAACATGTAAATGCCAAGTTGTGTACATGGAACTCACTTCCTTTGGATGCACTTTGCAAAAGTTTTTCAAACTGTCTCAAATGCCACCTGACTTACTGAGGGATTCGAGCATTTTCTGATTTTATTTCAACTTCCCAACCTCTGCAGTGTTTTGGTCATCTTCCTTCCCAATTTTCTTTCTCTTTATACCTCTTTCTGTATGACTACCAAAATAGGCAGATTTGTTCAACATTATTCTTTTTTATACTTAATATCATTTCTATACACACAACGGCGGTTCTATTCCTGTTATCATTCTTGTAAGGTGGAACTATCCAAGGCCGAACATTCTCCACGTATTATTACAGAAATAGCTGGAGATTAAGCATTAAGTTGTACATGTATAGAATCATCAAAATAAACTGCTACAATACTCAAGTTTGATGTGCTTGCTTACTTCAGGGATGTGTGTGTGAAGTTTCAAGTTTCTCTGCTGCTTTCCTTTCATTGTGTAAATTGGGAGTTAGTGGTTCGCAAAACAGCACCTGAATTAAATGTAGTCTTCCATGTGTTTCACCAATCTATCACCTACTGAAATAAACTTGGTTTATCCAAATTACCACCTTTAGAGTTGTGCACCTATCTCCTGTTTGGCATGTTAATATATATTTCTAATAGCCAACATTTTAATACTTGCATTTTAAACTTCCCTCCAATCTGAAGAACAGCCTCTAACTGCTTATGTTTGGTCAAAGTCAATTTCTCATCTTTACTACCATTGGTCTTGCATTGCATTGGCAATTTTCTAAAATGTTATTTGAAGTATAAGATTGTGATTCTTGGAAGCTAATGTTTGCGAACAGCAACTATCACTTTCATTGATTCTCGGTTAAGGGGTTAGCCAGACTCTACAGCCTTTAACAATAAATTGGCTGTCATACGGTAAATCTTTTTCTAAATAAAAAAATGTTTATTCCAATGTAGTTCTCCAGTGATATCATATGACTTGGAATAACAGGTTTGCAGAATCTGAGCTTAATCTCTCCTTATTGGATATAATTGTAATACCTGTAATTCTTTGGTCCTAATGGAACGTTAGTGTATAAAACAAGGATTGAGAGATTGCTGCTGCCATGACCGTTGATTTATCTTGGTTGAGGCAACGTACTATTAAACACATCAAATACTTTATTTTAATTTTACTGAATGTCTAAAGTATTTTCATTTACTGTCACATTGGCCTAATCTGTTCAAGAGAAATTCATTCTACAGTTGAATTTAAATTTAGTGTATTGTCACATATACCAAGGTACAGTGTGAAGCTTTTGTTGCGTGCCAACAGGTGTAGAAGCACTGCTTACATAAAATGATTTTTCCTTTGCCCTTTCAATGGCCCTAGACATTCCTTCTTTGCCATTGAGAATTAATTGTCAGTAGATATTCTTCTTTGATATGTGCACCGTGCAAAACATAAGTTGTACCTGAATGATTTTTTTTCATTCATTCAGGAATATCAATCTGATCTGGAATTATACATCATTTAAAAGATCCAGAAATGTTATTTTTTCTCCTGTTCCAATGGTTTAGGTATTTAGTGAATTTGCTTGAATAATTGTATGCTGGTCAATTATGAAAGGTAACTGAACGGAGAGGGGGTTGTGTCTTATCAAACTTAAAATACTAGAAGGTAAAATTACTGTTCTAGATAAATCTTTGCTGAGATAATTCAATACCAGAAGATTTTCCTTTTTACCAAGTACCGGCATCAAGCACCATCAGATCAACTTATTTCACCTGGGTAACATCACGCCCACTCTTTGCAGATTTACTACGGTTACTGATCTTCAAGCGCAGAGCATCCCCACAGAACCAGCGTGACATTTCTATTTCCGACACTAGCCATCTCTATTTTGGAGTGGTGAATAGTGGAGAGTTTTTGTGTTGTGGTCTACAGTCAATTGAGAAATGCCCAGATTTATCTTTGGGATCTTTAAAATGCTCTTTGAACAGAAGGATCTTTTTCATCTCATCTAGGCTGCAGCTAAACTCTGTTTCCATAGTGTAGGGACAGACTTCTCGCCACTGGACAGCCTAAACCCTACTGTTTACGTAGCATTTGAAATAAAGCCTTGTGACCATTTGATATACGGAAGGAAAAAAATGTCTAAATATCTTTTTTCATTCCAGCTATAATTAGAAATGGCTACTGAGGTAAATGGAAATGCAGCGCAGGTGAAGGAGGATGAAGAACCCATGGATACCTCATCTGCTGTCACCCATTCAGAACACTACCAGGTGCTACTAGATGCTGGCTTGCCACAGAAAGTAGCAGAAAGGCTAGATGATATATTTCAAACAGGTACATATCAAGGTACCTGTGATTTTAATTGTCCAACTCACGCTTTAACCTGAATGTAATGTGTCACTGGAAAATATTTGACTTTCTCCTGACAACAAATTTGATACTTAAGTGTTTTTTAATTCAAAAGAGATTGCTGTGTATAATTTCTGCCAGCATTTGTAGTGGTATTGGTAGTGCATTATTTTGTGGATCATTCATTTATGTAGGGCTCATAATTAAATTAGTCCAGACAGCACCCAACAATGGCCATTGCTACTGAACTGAATAAAAAAAAACAAAAACTTCCTGGATTTTCATAATTAAAGTTCGAAAAGCAGTGAACTTTATTAAAATTCTTTGCAAAAACTGCAAAACATGAATACATTTTGTGCCTAATTATTTTGAGGCATTTCAATAAATTAGCCTAATTGCTAAATGCATTGATTTTAATTTATAACCTTTCATAATTTTGAGCCCTACCTAAACTGCTAATGTTTATTAAACTGCATCGATAACCACAAATGCAGTTATGCAATATGTTTTTAGCATATGCTGAAGATGAGCAATGGTTTTGAACTGCTTCCGATAACGGAGTACTACTTTAACTTAAAATATTGTGGCATTTCATCAACTATCCAAAGGGGGTTCATTGATTACCCTAATTTGCACTGTGGCAATGGAGCTAAGGCATTTAATGGACTATACATATACAGTTAGTTTTGATTTAAAATGCACAATGATGCATATGCCAAACAAATCATTCAGTTACGGAAAAGGAAATAATTTAAATCGCACGCAGTGTGAGAACATAGAGTGGCTGTCATCCCTGTAACATATAGAAACATAGATGCAGGAGTAGGCCATTCGGCCCTTCGAGCCTGCACCGTCATTCAATGTGATCATGGCTGATCATCCAACTCAGTATCCCATACCTGCCTTCTCTCCATAACCCCTGATCCCTTTAGCCCCAAGGGCCACATCTAACTCCCTCGTAAATATAGCCAATTAACTGGCCTCAACTACCTTCTGCGGCAGAGAATTTCACAGATTCACCACTCTCTGTGTAAAAACTGATTTTCTCATCTCGGTCCTAAAAGACTTCCCTCTTATCCTTAAACTGTGACCCCTTGTTCTGGACTTCCCCAACATCGGGAACAACCTTCTTGCTTCTAGCCTGTCTAACCCCTTAAGAATTTTGTACGTTTCTATAAGATTCCCCCCTCAATCTTCTAAATTCTAGCGAGTACAAGCCGGTCTATCCAGTCTTTCTTCATATGAAAGTCCTGCCATCCCAGGAATCAGTCTGATGAACCTTCTCTGTACTCCCTCTATCGCAAGAATGCCTTTCCTCAGATTAGGAGACCAAAACTGTACGCAATACTCCAGGTGTGTTCTCACCTAGACCCTGTACAAGTGCAGTAGAACCTCCCTGCTCTTATACTCAAATCCTTTTGCTATGAATGCTAACATACCATTTGCTTTCTTCACTGCCTGCTGCACCTACATGCCTACTTTCAATGACTGGTGTACCATGACACCCAGGTCTCGTTGCATCTCCCCTTTTCCTAATCGGCCACCATTCAGATAATAGTCTACTTCCCTGATTTTGCCACCAATGTGGATAACCTCACATTTATCCACATTATATTGCATCTGCCATGCATTTACCCACTCACCAAACCTATCCAAGTCACCTTGCAGCCTCCTAGCATCCTCACAGCTAACACTGCCCCCCAGCTTTGTGTCATCCGCAAACTTGGAGATGTTGCATTCAATTTCCTCACCCAGATCATTAATATATATTGTAAATAGCTGGGGTCCCAGCACTGAGCCTTGCGGTACCCCACTGGTCACTGCCTGCCATTCTGAAAAGGACCCGTTTACTCCTACTCTTTCCTTCCTGTCTGCCAGCCAGTTCTCTATCCACATCAATAATGAACCCCCAATACCGTGTGCTTTAAGTTTGCATACTAATCCCTTATGTGGGACCTTGTCGAAAGCCTTCTGAAAGTCCAGATATAACACATCCACTGGTTCTCCCTTATCCATTCTACCAGTTACATCCTCGAAAAATTCTATAAAATTCGTCAGGCATGATTTACCTTTCATAAATCCATGCTGACTTTGTCCAATGAATTAATCACTTTCCAAATGTGCTGCTATCCCATCTTTAATAACTGACTCCAGCATTTTTCCCACTACCCATGTTAGACTAACTGGTCTGTAATTCCACGTTTTCTCTCCCTTTTTTAAAAAGCGAGGTTACATTAGCTACCCTCCAATCCTCAGGAACTACTCCAGAATCTAAAGAGTTTTGAAAAATTATCATCCACTATTTCTGGGGCTACTTCCTTAAGTACTCTGGGATGCAATTTATCTGGCCCTGGGGATTTATCGGCCTTTAATCCATTCAATTTACCTAACACCACTTCCCGACTAACCTGGATTTCACTCAGTTCCTCCATCTCATTTGACCCCCGGTCCCTTGCTATTTCCGGCAGATTATTTATGTCTTCCTTAGTGAAGATAGAACCAAAGTAGTTATTCAATTGGTCTGCCACGTCCTTGTTCCCCATGATCAATTCGCCTGTTTCTGACTGCAAGGGACCTACATTTGATTTAACTAATCTTTTCCTCTTCAAATATCTATAAAAAATGATGCAGTCAGTCTTTATGTTCCATGCCAGTTTTCTTTCATAATCTATTTTCCCTTTCATAATTAAGCCCTTTGTCCTCCTCTGCTGGACTCTGAATTTCTCCCAGTTCCCTGGTAGGCTGCTTTTTCTGGCAAATTTATATGCTTCATCTTTTGTTACTTCATCTGATGCACTACCTTCCCTGATTTATTCTTTTGCCAAACTGGGATGAACAATTGTTGTAGTTCATCCATGCAGTCTTTAAATGCCTTCCATTGCATATCCACCGCCAACCCTTTAAGAATCAATTACCAGTCTATCTTAGACAATTCACGTCACATACCCTCAAAGTTACCTTTCTTTAAATTCAAAACCCTTGTTTCTGAATTATGTCACTCTCCATCCTAATGAAGAACTCAACCATATTATGGTCACTCTTGCCCAAGGGGCCACACACAACAAGACTGCTAACTAACCCTTCCTCATTACTCAATACCAAGTCTAGAATAGCCTGCTCTCTCATTGGTTCCTCTACATGTTGGTTTAGAAAACTATCCCGCATACATTCCAAGAAATCCTCTTCCTTAGCACCCCTGCCAATTTGATTCACCCAATCTATATGTAGATTGAAGTCACCCATTATAACTGTTTTACCTTTGTTGCACGCATTTCTAATTTCCTGTTTGATGCCAACCCCAACTCCACTACTACTGTTAGGTGGCCTGTACACAACTCCCACTAGCGTTTTCTGCCCCTTAGTGTTTCGCAGCTCTACCCATATCGATTCCACATCCTCCAAGCTAATGTCCTTCCTTTCTATTGCGTTAATCTCCTCTCTAACCAGCAACGCTACCCCACCTACTTTTCCTTTCTGACTATCGCTCCTGAATACTGAATATCCCTGGATGTTCAGCTCCCTGCCTTGGTCACCCTGGAGCCATGTCTCCGTGATCCCGACTATATCATATTTATTAATAACTATCTGCACATTCAACTCATCCACCTTATTACGAATGCTCCTTGCATTGAGGCACAAAGCCTTCAGGCTTGTTTTTACAACACTCTTACCCCTTATACAATTATGTTGAAAAGTGGCCCTTTTTGATTTTTCCCCTGGACTTGTCTGCCTGCCACTTTTACTTTTCACCTTGCTACCTATTGCTCCTACCCTCATTTTACACCCCTTTGTCTCTCTGCTCTTGCACCCATCCCCCTACCATATTTCTTATGTTGAGGTTGCTATTGCTAAAAATAAAAAAAAACCTATGCTATTTCCTGCATTTCTAGTATTTGGTGCTTACAATCTAAATTAACTGAAATGGTGAAAATTGATTCATTAGGCACTGTATTTTTAACTGGATGATAGAGAGTATGTAGATAAGTTAAATGGAGTGGTTCAAATTCCAATTTAAAAAAAGTATGTACATTATCCCTTTATGGATCTGAATTTTTATTCATTGTACACGAGGTGCAATTTTTCCTGTGTTTTTCAAATATATTTGCATACTTTGATATAACATACAAATACATAATGAAGACGTGATCGCTCTTAGTACTTTCAACACTTTTAGCCAAGCAACTTATATTTCGCTTTAAGCTTAATCAGAACTATTAAAATGGACAGTAAATTATAGTCCAAAGGATTTAAAGAAAAAATAGACACGCTAAAAACTCAATTAACGTTGCACGTTCCCTATCTCTTTTCCTTGACTCCTATCATTAAAAGTACAAATTTTAGGCAGTGGTGATATTGGTACACTCTGTGCATGAATACGCTAGAAAATGGAACCACCGTTGGTTATCTAATAGTTTTGTATTGAATATTGTTTCAGGGTTGGTATCTTATGCTGATCTTGATGAAAGAGCCATTGATGCTCTTAGAGAGTTCAATGAAGAAGGTGCAATGGCTGTCTTGCAACAGTTTAAAGAAAGTGACCTATCACACGTGCAGGTAAAATAAAATACATGTCTGCACTGCTGGTATGCGATGGTCATGAAACAATATACGGTTTGAAATTTGATAATGCAATATGATTGACTTTAGTTTACATTTAGTCTCATAGAAAAGATAATTTAAGTCAGATGTCAAAAAATTACATCAAACGATGATTATAGATTAGACAAAAATGCTGGAGAAACTCTGGTTGAGGCAGCATCTATGGAGCGAAGGAAATAGGCAAAGTTTCGGGGGGAAGAAGAAAGGAAGAGGTGGAGCCAGAGGGAGAGCTGAGAAGGGGAGGAAAAAGTAAGAACTACCTGAAATTAGAGAAGTCAATGTTCATACCGCTGGGGTGCAAACGGCCCAAGCGAAATATGAGGTGCTACTCCTCCAAGGTTGGATTCGGAATGGGAGGGGGAGTTGAAGTGCTGAGCCACCGGGAGATCAGGTTGGTTATTGCAAACCGAGCGGAGGTGTTTGGTGAAGCGATTGCCAAGCCTTCGCCGAACACCTCCGCTCGGTTTGCAATAGCCAACCTGATCTCCCGGTGGCTCAGCACTTCAATCCCTCTCCCATTCCGAATCCGACCTTTCTGTCCTCGGCCTCCTCCATGGCCAGAGTGAGGACCACCGTAAATTGGAGGAGCAGCACCTCATATTTCGCTTGGGCAGTTTGCACTCCAGCGGTATGAACATTGACTTCTCTAATTTTAGGTAATCCTTACTTTCTCCTCCCCTTCTCAGCTCTCCCTCTGCCCACTAGATCCACCCCTTCCTTTCTTTCCGCCCCCACCCTCGCATCAGTCTGAAAAAGGGTTTCGGACCGAGACGTTGCCTATTTCCTTCGCTCCATAGATGCTGCCTTACCCGCTGAGTTTCTCCAGCATTTTTGTCTACCTTCGATTTTCCAGCATCTGCAGTTCCTTCTTAAACATGATTGTAGATTAAATGGTTTAAAGGTTTCTAGCATTAGACATTATAAAACAATTTCATATACTTTACTTAATTTCTTGACTAATGTTTTTATCCATTATTATGGATTCAAATTATTGGTACTAACTTCTTTAATTTCTAGAATAAAAGTGCCTTTCTGTGTGGAGTAATGAAAACCTACAGACAACGGGAGAAGCAAGGTAACAAAGTGCAGGATGCTACAAAGGGTCCTGATGAGTCAAAAATCAAGGTAAGATATATTGGAAGATAAGTTGGTTAAACTAGTGGACATGGAGTTAATATGTCAGAGTTGACCAGTCACCCCACTGGGGCAATTTAGAGTAGAGGTTAACCTGCCAACCCACACATTCTATGGGATCATGAGAGGAAATTTGCACAGTAACTCCAACAATGTGAAATTGAATAGTGAAAGGCTTGGATAGAGTGAATGTGGAGAGGGTGTTTTCTAGTGGGAGAGTCCAGGACTAGAGGTCATAGCCTCAGAAGTAAAGGATGTTCCTTTAGGAAGGAGATGAGGAGGATTTTTTTTTTAACAGGGTGGTGAAACTGTGGAATTCTTTGTCACAGAAGGTTGTGGAGCCTACGTCAGTGGATAACTTTAAGGCAGAGATAGATAGATTCATGATTAGTATGGGTGTCAGAGGTCATGGGGAGAAAGCATTGGGGTTATGAGGGAGAGATAGATCAGCCATGATTGAATGGTGGAGTAGATTTATGGGCTGAATAGCTTAATTCTATTCCTATCTCTTATGATGTGCAAACTCCATTCATGCAACACAATAGAACAGGATTGAATCCTGGACCCTGGGATTGAGGCAGTAGCTCCAAATATCGTCAACTAATACAGTTATTCTAAGGGCATTGGCTTGAGATGAGAGGAGAAAGATTTAAAAGGGACCTGAAGGGAATCTAATTCAGAGTGTAGTGAACAGTCCTCATTTAATAAAAAAAAAAAATTTGGACAGGTACATGAATAAGCAAGTTCGGTATTCTGACTGCGCATGCACTGGTCATGGGGCGCTCGGAATAAACACTGCTCC
This sequence comes from Leucoraja erinaceus, assembly GCF_028641065.1. Classification (NCBI taxonomy): domain Eukaryota; kingdom Metazoa; phylum Chordata; class Chondrichthyes; order Rajiformes; family Rajidae; genus Leucoraja; species Leucoraja erinaceus. The sequence goes on along the minus strand of NC_073402.1, from coordinate 29,360,065 downwards.
CGGGCCGGATGGGAGCAGCGGAGCGCCGGTTCCAGCTCGGCTCTGTCCTAGATGTTCATTTAAACTAGTCTTATTTGCCTACATCTCTAAACCTTTTTTATACGCGAGTTTGGCATTCAGAAAAACGCTAGGAATCATGGGATTTTTCAAAGGTCATTCGAGAATAAAAAAAGCGTGGGAGAGCGGGTGTAACAGCGAGAGAGGGAGCTGATACGAGTGGGAGACGGGGAGGGACTGGACTGGCGGAGAGATGGGGAGAGGTGGGGGATGAAAGACTTGCGTGGGGAGACAGGAGAGAGAAGTTCCTGTTTGACAGACAACCACTGGTAAAGCCATGGTTCGTTGCTTCTAGGAGAGTCGAGAGAATGCAACTTCACAGCCCCCTCGTTTCTACCGCGCTGGTGGGGGCAAGGAACAAATGACCCAAAGTTTGCGTTGCGTGAACTGACTGTCCTCGCGTTTTGTGAGAGTGTTTGGATCTCATCTTCAGCTCAGCCAAATGTTGTTGCATATCCTTTGCATGCAATGACTGTTTGAATTCTGCCATTCATAGACATCACCAGTTGCTGGGTATCTTCTCTGGTGATGCTTTACCAGCCCTGTATTGCAGTCATCTTTAGCTCATGCTTGTTTTGGTGGCTAGCCCCCTTCAGTTTTCTCTTCAGCATATAAAAGTCATGCTCAATTGGGTTCAGATCGGGTGATTGACTTGGCCACTCAAGAATTGACCATTTTCTACCTTTGATAAACTTTGTTGCTTTAGCAGTATGTTTGGGATCATTGTCTTGCTGTAGAATGAACCGCCGCCAATGAGTTTTGAGGCATTTGTTTGTACTTGAGCAGATAGGATGTGATTATACACTTCAGAATTCATTATGCTACTACCATCAGCAGTTGTATCATCAATGAAGATAAGTGAGCCAGTGCCTTCAGCAGCCATACATGCCCAGGCCCTAACGCCCCCACCACTGTGTTTTACAGATGAGGGTGGTATGCTTTGGATCTTGGGCAGTTCCGTACTCTTCTCCATACTTTGCTCTTGCCATCACTCTGATATAAGTTAATCTTCATCTCATCTGTCCGTCCACAAGACCTTTTACCAGAACAGTGGGTGCTCTTTTAATTACTTCTTGGCAAACTAACCTGGCCATCCTATTTTTGCGGCTAACCAGTGGTTTACATCTTGTAGTGTAGCCTCTGTACTTCTGTTCATGAAGTCTCCTGCGGACAGTGGTCATTGACAAATCCACACCTGAAGAGTGTTTCTGATCTGTCGGACAGGTGTTTGGGGATTTTTCTTTATTATAGTGAGAATTTTTCTGTCATCAGCTGTGGAGGTTTTCCTTGGCCCTTTGCAATTAATTAGTAAGCTCACCAGTGCTCTCTTTCTTTTTAATGGTGTTCCAAACAGTTGATTTTGGTAAGCCTAAGGTTTGGCTGATGTCTCTAACAGTTTTATTCGTGTTTATCAGTCTCATAATGGCTTCTTTGACTTTCATTGGCATAACTTTGGTCCTCATGTTGATAAACAGCAATAAAAGTTTCCGAAAGGTGATGGAAAGACTGGTGGAAAGACTAGGTGCTGAGAGCACTCTTATACCTGCATTAAGGAGGCATTTAAACACACCTGAGCAATTACAAACACCTGTGAAGCCATGTGTCCCAAACATTATGGTGCCCTGGTATGGGGGAACTATGTATAAACACAACTGTAATTTATACATGGTGAAGCCAAAATGTATAAAAATACCCTTTAATAAAATCTGGCAATGTGCACTTTAACCACATGTGATTTTGTTTCTATTACAAATCTCAAATTGTGGCGTACAGAGGCAAATAAATAAATGATGGGTCTTTGTCCTAAGCATTATGGAAGGCACTATATATTAAATTAAGTTAATTCGATTGCTCAACTGATTTATTTGTAACCAAAAGTTTGACCATGTTCTGTTTGCATTTCCACTTGTTATATAGTTATTTAAGGTAATTGTTTCATAAAATACTGTATGATGCTAAGGATTTTGCGCTAAATTCTTAATACATTGTTTAGGCACTGCTAGAAAGGACAGGGTACACTTTGGATGTAACCACAGGGCAAAGGAAGTATGGTGGCCCTCCTCCTGATGGCGTGCATGCAGGGCCACAACCTGGAATTGGAACAGAGGTTAGTGATTTATTACAATGTGATCTGTGGTCCACACTATTCAATCATAGATAGGATGTATTACAATTTACACCGTACTCATGTGGATTTTCCATCGGGTGGGTCAATCGACTTCCGTTGTGGAGCGGGAATAGAAATCAAAGGAATTCGGTTGAAAATGTTAATATAATGATTGCTTTTATCTTGAAAAAGAAAGTACATATACCGAGTAATTTCCCGCTCCTCAAATTATTCAACTGTATATCCAATTACCTGTTATCTGTCTTTTAATCCATATTTTAAAATATCTTTTGATTGTAATTTGCATTGTGTTAATTACATGTAGCATGGCAAATTTTTCAGACTTAATTGCTTGGATACTTAGGTATTTGTTGGGAAGATACCCAGGGATTTGTATGAAGATGAACTTGTCCCATTGTTTGAAAAAAGCGGGTGCCATTTGGGACTTAAGACTTATGATGGACCCCTTGTCAGGCCAAAACCGTGGCTACGCATTTGTGACATTCTGCAACAAAGATGCAGCCCAAGAGGCTGTCAAACTGGTAAGAATTAAAAAAAAAAAAATTAATGCATACTACAAAACTTCATGATTGAAGCGCTTTGAACGTTGGGCTCAACAGCAGATTCTTTTGAATTTTACTGGTATATTAAAGTCAGTTTCAGCTGAAAAGTCACTGGGACGCTGCAATAATATCGACATGCTAAATCTCTGCTTCTTTTATTTTGTAGTGTGATAATTGTGAAATCCGTCCTGGTAAACACATTGGAGTTTGCATTTCTGTGGCCAACAATAGGCTGTTTGTTGGTTCTATTCCAAAGAACAAGACCAAGGAAAACATAATGGAAGAATTCAGCAAAGTCACAGGTTAGGTCAGGGGATTCTTGGATGCCAAAAAGAACAACTATTTAAACAAAAAAGTTTAGGTTTAAAGATCTGATTTAAAGAAAAAAGATATTTAATTGAATTGGGGGGGGGGGGGGGGGGGGGGGGGGGGGGGGGGGGGGGGGGGGGGGGGGAGAGACCCGTATTAATAAGCGAGCTCGGTATTCTGAAAAACGCAAGGAATCATGGGATTTGTCAAAGGTCACTCATAAAGAAAAAGTGAACGAAATGCTGGCTGCATAAACTGTAAATTCTTACATTTCATGATTGATGTGTAAAATTATTTAATCTGAGGAACGGGGATGCCAGGTAGCGGGAGAGCAGTTGTAACCGCGAGAGGGTGTAGTTGCCAGTGGGAGACGGGAGAGCGCACACAGACCACCGTCTCATCTGCAGCCCACGTCCCCGGCGCTGGATTTCCCCCCCCCCCCCCCCCGGAGCGGCGGCCCACGGGGGAAGGGTCTGCTCCGGCCCAGCTCCTACTCCTGAGGAACCCATTCCTTTTCTCCGTGGATGCTGCCCGTCCAGCCGAGCCGCCGCAGTAACCCGCGCGCACTTGCTGACGGCGAGGAAGTTGGCCGGCCGTCTGTAGGGGTACTTGCAAGGTGCTGTGGCGCCTCGTCTGGACGGGCAGCATCCCCGGAGAAAAGGAATGGGCGATTTGGGTCGAGATCCTTCTCCGGAGATGTTGCCTGGCCCGCCGCAGCGGCCCGTGTGTCCCTGTCAGTGGCGGCGCCTGGCCCCCGCCGCCACCAAACCTCTCCATCTGCGTCACAACACCCTCCACCAACAGGGCCTTTGATGCCGGAAGACAACAAGCAGCTCCAGTGGAACTGATTGCTTATCCCAGCTTCGACTGACTCACTGTTTGTAATGACATGCCCTCCACCGAGGGGGCAAACCAGCGGCCACTGGACAGGGAGACAGGCGCAGCCTGCAGTCCCTGGCCCGAGCCCCCCCGTGCTGGCTGCGAGCCTGGTCCGATATCTCCGGCGGCCTCTGGGTGGGGGGGGTGGGGGGTAACGGACCAGCGGCGCCGCCGGAGACCCCGACCCCGCGGAGCAGCACGGAGCATAACGCACTCACTGAAACGAAGGTCAGATAACCAAAGATAACACACAGCAGTTCCGCACCCTCCAATGTTTATCTCCACTGACCTATGACCTGGGCATGCGCAGTCGGAATACCGAACACGCTTATTCTAATGTGATTGACTCTTCTGTTTATTAATTTTAAGTAATTGGTTTGGTTGTTCTCACGTGGGTATTTTGTAAATATGCTCATGGTTCTTCATTTGCAAAACTAATGTGCTAGACGAACATGGCGGGTCAGCTGCAGTGAAGTGATTTAAATAAAACAATAGTTATTTTGCATAGTACTTTTGTTTTCTGCCTTTTTATTTGGTAATTGAGCTAATGTATTGGGCCATGTGGATATTGGGAACAAATAAGCCTGACATTTTAGCTACGGTTTGTTTCATAATACAGTATAATCTACTTCAGTTGAGCATGTTTATGATGGCATTCTTGTGTCATAAGCCTCCCTTTGCCTCTCTACATCCTATCCCATTCCTGAAAAACGTTGCCCAACAAAAACATACTTTTGGTTTTGAAAGCTGCCATTGATACCCTGTGTCAGGAGCATTTTAGGTAAATTTCTTGTTTATATAAAACAATTATATTGAAATGTCGTTCCTGAATACGTGGACTTGAACCTTTGTGTTCTGCTGTGTTCTGGATTCACCCACTGGGGAAAAAATAGGTTCTCTTAGCTGCCCTATTAATTTTTATCAACTTTCAAGCAAGAAAATACTCTTCTTGTGAGTCAACTCTTTTTGCCCTATATTTGATAAAATATCAATGACCGTGTTGACTACCATGTAATTTTTATAGATGTGTATATCTCAGACCAAGTAGAACCTATTTCAATGTCCAGCATTTTGGTTGGCTTAGAAAGATTATTTTAATACAATTAATTTTCCTTCTCTTCTGCAGAGGGTCTCACTGATGTTATTCTATATCATCAGCCTGATGATAAGAAGAAAAACAGAGGCTTCTGTTTTCTAGAATTTGAGGATCACAAGTCTGCTGCACAGGCAAGGCGAAGATTAATGAGTGGAAAAGTCAAGGTTTGGGGAAATGTCGTTACCGTGGAATGGGCAGACCCAGTAGAGGAACCAGATCCGGAGGTGATGGCAAAGGTAACACGACTAAAGAAAAATAAACCATTCAGTCCATTGGCTCCCAGCAGGACATTATCTTCCCTCACTTCGTCCAGCAGCTCATTGTTTTTCATACTCTAAAGTTATCTTCCCCCACCCACCCCCAGCCCCCCCCCCCCCCCCCCCCCCCCCCCCCCCCCCCCCCCCCCCCCCCCCCCTCCAGATCTCAAACTACCAAGCTATTCCAGCCAATTCATTTGATAACCAGTATGTCTAGCATGTGGCAAGAAACCCATACGGTCAAGGGGAGAAAGTGAAATCTTCACGCAAACAGCACTGGACGTCAGGATCGAACTGGGCTTTGGAGCTGTGAAGCAGCAACCTATTGGAACAAAGGGATTTTTATGTGCAACAAACATTCTTGTATATAAATGGGCAATACGCTGCCAATCTCCATCAGATTTAGGGTAGACAAAAATGCTGGAAAAACTCAGCGGGTGAGGCAGCATCTATGGAGCGAAGGAAATAGGCAACGTTTTGGGCCCGAAATGTTGCCTATTTCCTTCACTCCATGGATGCTGCTGCACCCGCTGAGTTTCTCCAGCACTTTTGTCTACCTTCGATTTTCCAGCATCTGCAGTTCCTTCTTAAACACATCCATCAGATTTAGGTTTATTATAAACTAAATTTTGAACTAAAGCAGCTTATGGTAGCTTGAAATGCAAAACGATATAATTGAAGTCTCATTCCCCTTTGTAAGCATTATTTGGATGTCATTTGTAAAACCACTTGTGTGAACAATTTAGTGTTTTTAAAGTTCTGTATTTCTGCTTTTGTGCAAATGTCAGTTTTGTTTTTTTAAGGAATTGGTAGGTCCATGTTGTAGTTTTATTGATTCTATGAATTTCATTCTGCGTCAGTTAAAGCTCCTCCTAAATCCCTATGATTAATGTCACAATTATTTGAATGTTTGCCAGTGATCTGTTGACTCAGCTATGTGGCATTTTGTTCTAGTACTGTATGATATGTAAATGTCTGGGTTAGAAAGTGTAATGCTGTTAACTGAATTTGTTATTTTTTGATTCTTTATTGTTCGTTGTTGTCTTGTACAGGTCAAAGTTCTGTTTGTAAGAAACCTGGCCAGCTCTGTTACAGAAGACATCCTTGAAAAGACTTTTAGTCAGTTTGGGAAACTGGAACGTGTGAAAAAATTGAAAGACTATGCATTTGTTCATTTTGAGGACCGAGATTCAGCAGTAAAGGTTATTATTATTGCACTATATTTGTTATTTATTGAGTATGTGTGCATGTGTATACACTCACGGAACTTTTTTTCTTCTCCCGTTATGTACTATGTTTACATATTCTGTTGTGCTGCAGCAAGTAAGAATGTCATTGTCCTATCTGGGACGTGACAATAAAACTCTCTTGACTCTACATATTGAAGTGGATAACCTATTTCAGTTATATCAGTACATCAAGATTTGACATTGGCAGAGTGCCAGTTTTGTAAGACCATTGATTAAGTTTCTTGATGGTTTATTTGATGATTTATGGGGTTCACAGAGCTGCCAAGTAGTATGGATTTTCCGTATTTTGTACGGAAATGCGATTAGAATACAGATGTACGGTTTTGTGTTAAATACGGAATTCAGTTCAGTCTGAAGAAGGGTCTCGACCAGAAACGTCACCCATTCCTTCTCTCCAGGCTGCCTGTCCTGCTCCAGATTTAAACAGAGCACTCAGTTTAACGCGTGGGAATTTAAACAAGGAGCTGTCGGCCACAGGGCTATGGGTCACAGACTGTTCAGTTCTAGTTATAACAATGAGTCTTTGCAATTCTTTCTCAGTGTCCTGTTGAGCTTTGATTATTTTTCAGGCAATGGTAGAAAAAGCTAGTGACTCTGGGATTGCAGTACATTGGAATTGGCTCGAACGGTGGGGGGCTTAAGGGGGAGAGGGATGGGGAGGGCAGGAGAGAGGGAGGGAATAAGAAGGAGGGGAGAGAAAAAAAGGAAGGGAGAGGGGCGGGGGGGGGGGGGGGGGGAGGGCGGGGTGTGAGGGGGAGGGAGAGAGAGAGGGGGGGGGGGGAGAGGGCGGGAGGAGAGGCTTCCAAAATGGCTTCTACATCATCTGGTGCTAAAAGCAGGCAGCAGCCGTTCAAACAGAAGTATACAAAGAGATGGCAATGAATGAACTGTCAAGTAAGGTGCGTAGAAGACATGTCAATTGGTAGCAAAGTTATGCATTCTTGTACTCTTAGCAAAATGGCACCGTGTAAAAATACAGATTTCCTCAGCAAAATACTAATTTTTAGGTACTAGAATACTGAAATGCTCTGACAAAACTTGGCAGCTCTGGGTTCATCTTATTCAACCTAGTGGTTATTTATGATACTTTGACACATGGTTCAAAATTGACCATGGCCATTTCTTGGCCTTTCGGCATATGTCTGAAATCTCTAACTAATCCTGTAACATGTTTCATTTAATTTCACTCATTCCATACCAAAGTGATTTAAAGCATGACTTACTTGAACAGATGATGGGCACGAGCAATTCCATGCATGATTCAGATATCATTGTATCCCTGTTGACTAAAGTATATTTGTGAATTAAGCTTAGTAATATCCCGTGATGAAATTCAATTATAATATCCTGTGATGAAATTCAATTATAAGGTGAAATGTTTCAGATTTTCATGGGTTAATCAGATTTAATTTTGTATGTGTCGAATGTATCGCTTTAATGCCAACAGATTATCATTGTATACTAAGTTTAATCTTTACCATTGGTTTTCCATGCAGTTAGTGCATGTTATGATCCATGTATTGGGACGGGGGAAGGAGCTGAAGAATCATGCGCCCAAAGATTCAAAATATAGCTATTTACAGTAAATTCTCCAGACTCTTATCCAGTAAAAGGATATGTTGATGACAGAGTGAAGTTGAGGGTCTCATGAATGGCATGACCTCCTTATCTAACTCGTGTTCTTTCCTTCACAGGCGATGAGTCAAATGAATGGAAGAGAAGTTGAAGGCGAAGATATTGAAATAGTTCTTGCAAAGCCCCCAGACAAGAAGAAGAAAGAACGACAAGCTCAAAGACAGGCCACAAGGACACAAGTGTAAGTTGTTTTTGTTGGAGAAAAGGTAATCCGATGTGTTCTTGTATTTTCTTTTTATCTGTCTAACAAAACTTTCTTTTATAGGTATGAAGACTACTACTACTACCCCCCACCTCGTATGCCACCTCCTATTAGGGGCAGAGTCCGTGGAAGTAGAGGAGGTAGTTATGGCTATCCCCCAGATTATTATGGCTATGAAGATTACTATGATGATTACTATGGCTATGATTATCATGATTACCGTGGTGGATATGAAGATCCATATTATGGTTACGATGATGCATATCCAGTCCAGAGAGGAAGAGGTGGAAGGGGTGGTAGAAGTGCAATCCCACCTCCCAGAGGTCGCGGTGTACCCCCACCCAGAGGAAGGGCAGGATACCCTCAACGTGGAGCGCCAATGGGACCTCCAAGAGGTGCCAGGAGTGGCAGAGGGGGGCCACAGCCACCACAAAGAGGACGTGGTGCCCGTGGTGGTAGAGGCAACCGTGGCGGCAACGTAGGAGGAAAGCGAAAAGCCGATGGGTATAACCAGCCAGATTCCAAACGACGCCAGACCAACCAACAGAATTGGGGCTCGCAACCCATCGCTCAGCAGCCTCTTCAGCAAGGTGGTGATTATTCTGGTAACTATGGTTACAATAATGACAACCAGGAGTTTTATCAGGATACTTATGGGCAGCAATGGAAGTAAAGAAATGGGGGTTTCGGTGAAATTGGCTAAACTCTGCAACCTTCAAATCTGATTGGCATAACTCTACATCCTTCAGTACAGATTGGCTGCCACTTGCATTTTGCTGACATCAAGAATCACTATTGTATATACCAGATTTTTTTTTTTCCATAAATGCACTTGGACATTTCTGGCTTATTTTCCCTTAACCAATTTAGGGGAAAGATGCTTTTTATTTTGTTTTTAAGCTACTTTTTAGCAGTTTGAAAGGAACCTTTGGACTTTGCTTTCAGATGTTGGGCACAATTTTCAATCATGGTTTTGGAGAATTGACTGATATTGAACAGTTTCACTAGTTTGTAGTTTTGGGATTAGACTGCCATTGGAGTATGCTGTATATACAGTAAATGCTAGTGTTTTGTCTTAGTAGTTTTAAGATGAGCTTGCAGTTTAACCATTTTTAAGTTTTCTTGTACTGAAAGTAACATTTAACTGTGTTTTGCATTTGTAGAGTAGGTAAATTGTGTTTTTTAAAAATTGTTGGCTTCACACCTTTAAGAATCTGCCCTACAAAATTTGGTTTGGCTTAATCGTACAACCCGTGGCGTTTTGTTCATTGATGTGATTGTATTTACAATTTATTGTTCATGTCAAATTTCAATAAAACTTAAAACTATATTATCCAAAAATTCATGATTCAAATTCAATTGTGTCCTGAAAATTTGATTGATTAGAAATGTGATTACCTTCAAACCAACAGCTTCCCCCAAAAAACTGCTTATGTGAGTGATCAAATTTAAGTTTGCCTTTGGTCTAGCCTTGTTTTTCCACAAGACAAAGAATTTAAAGTAGATTTTGTAACAGATGAAGTCTTTTCAGTAGTTGTGCAGTTTTGAATGTCCGTTCAATCGTTTTCATCACTATTTAACGCGTGATACGTTCGAATACCTAATTGCAGTGACGCCTTTGTATTCTTTCCAGTTTACAGGATTTAAAATGTAATCAAAACGCTTGACGTTAGATGGTTATCTTGCCATCCTCGTAACCATTTTACAAAAAAGTTAATACATTTTTTCTTGTTAAGAGCTGCTACCAGCAGGGATTATTGTTTGAGTTATTGTGCTCAGTTGAATTGGAAGAGCTTAATTTGTGTGAAATTGAAACAATCACTGCCTTGTTTTCAACTTCAAGTCATAGATTTCACCACTTTTCACTGTTGGCTGAGGGTAGCCAGGAAACAATAGAGGAGTAACAATGGGCCTTGACCCCCGTGGGTTGGAGTGAGGGGTCAGGGAGCCCACTGTTGGCTATAACGCAAGGACCTTAAGCATGTCTACATGCATAATTGAGGACTGGATCAGAACTTATTGTCGTGTTTCTATTAAATGACTTGCCAGCTAGCCACTCATAGGACCATCCATTGTTTGATCCCTTCAGGAAAAATCTTGTCTTGGGTGTGGTAGATGAGGTGTAGTTAGAAACTGTCAGTAGAAATCAGTGATTTGAAAGTGACTACATAATTATTTCAACCAAATTATACAATTTACTAGGTGTGTGAATTTCTGTGTCTCACAGCTTGTAAATTAAAATAAATTTAATAAATCTTTGAAAGTTCAGCTCTTTCAAATATAACGCTACAATTCGGCAAATGACCCACATTTATTTGGGTTCTCAAGATTCCAATGTACAATGTTGCAGCCTTTGTCAGTGTTAAGTTTAAGTGAGAAATGGAAAATTATCTCATACAAAATGGGATAGAGAATTTGTGTTGCGTACGTACATCCAGTGACAGTAAGGCACTTTGCCTGTCAGGTTTTTTGGAACAAGTCTCAATTGTGTTTGCTCTGAAAACGGATTGTTTTATGTTGGAAAGTAGAATGCGGAGGATGAGATACTTTGAATTGTTGTAATTAAAACTCTTGGAAAATGTATCCTGGTAGATGTTTTGGCATGTGCATTGTGGACCGAAGGGTCTGTTCCTGGTGCTATTCTATGTTGTGCTGCTGTCGGATTGTTGTGAAAATGTTTTTTAAGAAATTTGCCCCATGTGAGTAGTTGAGAACATTTCCTTAAATGCACTGTTTATAAACAAATTGAGTTTATTGTGCATAATCCTGTCTATGGTTCAAAATTTAATGAAATGGGTCAAATAAGGTAAAAGGGCATCTTTTACAGAAGGGAAGCGTTGTGGTATTAACCATTGCCATTTAATGGTAAATGTCTTGGGGCTTCCTGTTTGATAAAGATCTCTGTTTAATTAAATGAACCCAGTGAATTATTTTTGATTGGAGAAATAATGTTAATTGTGAAGTCTATCTGAATATGAGGTTAAGAAACAAAGAGTGCCTGTGGTATCAGAGCACACCTATGCCAGGTATTTGACACGAGTCGCCACACCTATTGTTGATTTGAGTTTTGAGTATTTCATGATGGTGGGTGTGCAAAGATAATTTTAGAATTGCTTGAGTAATAATTTTGGAGAGTGTATTTGAGTGTATTGGGGAATGTATTGAGACTTCAATAGTTTAGTTTAAAACTGCCACGGTTTTTTTTTAGACGAACATAAATGTTTTTGTTTGATGCCAATTTGACAGATAAAAGATTAGTATCCAATCGCAAGTAATTAGGAAAGCAGATTTTAGAAACAAGGAACTGCAGGTGCTGGAAAAATAGATTGTTGAGATTGGGACGGCTAGTTGGGACTTTACAGAGCTTTGGCAACATTTAACAAATGTAGTATACCCCTCAACATTGAACATGCTGATCGCTGTATGTGACAAGAGTGTTTAGTTTATTATTGCCACGTGTACCGAGGTTCAGTGCAAAGCTTTTTGTTGCGTGCTCTCCAGTCAGCAAAAAAACCCAACATGATTACAATATATTAGTGTTAATAAACTTTTTTAATTAAAAAAAATACTATAATATTTGCAATGGCATTGAATCAGTAGAATTATAGCTACTCTTGGTAACAGTGAATGTTGAAGAAGAATGCATTAGATTGAGGTTTATCAGGTGTGTTTTTGGATGATTATGTCCCTGTTGCTGGACTCCTTCCAGCTTTGCTACTGTTGGAGTTCCATGTAGAAAGCACCATGTTATTGAACACTTACTTCAGATCTATCTTTGGATTGTATTGACTTGACTGGATGTTTTTGGTTTATAGTTAGATTGTAACTTGAAAGTTGGGGTCAGACTATTTTAAACATCGTATGGAGTTTCTTGTTACTAACCTATGCTAATGATCACTTCAATATGTTATTTGTGGTTCAGAAAAGTAGATTACATATTCCTGATAGCTTTTCAGCTTTGTTATGCTTGAATTGAAAAAAGGTTATTCCTATCTGAATTTCGGTACAAATCAGAAATTCTATTTGCTTGTGCTTTGTGCTAAGTTAATCTAGCTTTGTACAGTCACACCTTCTTAAGAATATTGGAGGCATAGTTGCCATTGTAAAATTATATTTGGCATCTACAATTGAGTTTCAAGATATTGGGTAAGTCTGCAGAGATGCAAATACAACTCGCTTTAGCCTCTAAAGCACGGAAATTAATTTATTTACTTTTGAATATCAAGTGTGAGAAGATCTCAGTGGAAATTAAAATAGAATGTTGAATGGAACGTTAACTAAAGATGGAATAAGGAAGCAGGGGAAGAGTGCTTAATGTTGTGATATAGGGCAAAGCTGAAGTTGATTCAATTTAAGAACAAGTGTGAATTTAATTTGCTAAAACTATTTTTAGAATAAGCAAAATGCTACGTCCTGAAGTTTGGAGCCTGCATTGTCTCTACTGTGTCTTCAAAGTAGCTTTAGGAGAGCTTTTAATATTGATTCTCCCTAAGAATTTTTATGTTAGGCTTCTGTGTTTCATCATAATTTAATGTAAAACTAAAATACTGCTTTGTAAATATCCGAAAGGTGACTGAGCTGAGTTCAACAAACTCCCACTTAGTTAAGCACTTAGTGCAAGATATTTATGTAAAATACATTGACATTTGTTCCGTTTCTGGAATAATTTCTGCTTAGTTGCTTTGAATACACAATATTGAAGGACAAATATTTTTTGTTGTTTTTCCGCAAAAGCAAACTACTAAAGTTGGTATTTTTGTCTACAGCATTGTTTTATTTTTAAATTTTCCACTCAAATTTGTGGTGAATGTGATGTAATATGCATTGGCACAGCCATAATCTCTGGATTTGAATAAAAAGAACAATACTATTACATATCTATTTGGAGAATAATTCTCCTGCTTGCTGCCATGCAGTACAGAATGAGTTCACTGATGGTGTCATCAATTCACTTCATTGTTATGTGACCTGAACCCAGTGACATCACAGATGTTTTGCACAGTAATTCATGCATACAAAATTCCTGTGAATTGAAGATTGAAGATAGCTACTTCCAAACTAATTTGTTGTCAGTATACATTTACAGTTATCAAATGACAAAGCAGCACGCAAAAAATGTCAGAATACTTATCAATCGAATTAATAGTTGGAAAAGTAATTATTAAATGCGTCTTACTGAATTTGTTTAACAATTTTGTAGAATTATTGATCAATTAATTCATATCCAGTTTTCATTGACCATTCTTCAATACCCTCGTAAATATTTTGGCTTTCATGTTGACATTTATTATTAAACATTTGAACGTATTAATTCACATTTTTTTTTAAAGAGTGCTTCCAAAATTATTTCTGACAGGACTGTTTATTAGATAGTAAATAAAGTGCAAGTTTGTCTGAGAGTAAGAAAGTCGCATGAAAGCAGGTCCTTCAACCCACTAGTCCTTCAATCCACTGTGACCATTAATAACTCGTTTGCAACTATGAATCCCAATTTTATAATTATCTCCATAATTCTTAAGTCCCCCAAATTCTATCACTTGCCTCTACATACACCAGAGACCCTAGTGGCCAATTAACCTTTAACCTGTCTTTGGTATGTTGGAGGAAACTGGAGTGTCTGTTCAGTTATTTAGTTACTTGGATAATGGAAGACAGTTTGCTTTCTAATATTCTTTGCAATGATTCCAGTTGAACAATGGTATTTCAGGAATCATTTATCTTTGATAGCTAGCTGGCTCGTTAAAAGTTAACCTAAGGGTGGAACGGTGGAGCAGCGGTAGAGTTGCTGCCTTGCAGCGCCAGAGACCCGGGTTTGATCCTGACTATGGGTGGTGTCTGAACGGAATTTGTACGTTCTGCCCGTGACCAAATGGGGTTTCTGTGGGTGCTCCGGTTTCCTCCCACGCTTCAAAGATGTACAGGTTTGTAGGTTAATTGCCTTCGGTAAAGATTGTAAATTGTCCCTAATATGTAGGATAGTGCCAGTGTACAGGATGATCACTGATTGGCATGGACTATGGGCTGAAGGGCCTGTTTGGAGCTGTATATAAACTAAACTAAACTAAACAAAACAACTTTCATGATTTTGGTAAGGATATGAGTTAGGTTGCCATTTTTTGTTTAAACTACTGGTGGTTATGGTGTTGCAGCCTGGTGACATTCGCAAAGCAATTGAACAAAATATACATAGGAAAGTTGTGAATGGCACACATGGAGGTTGGAAAGGGACATGGGTTGACTGGCTGAATATGGGGAATGTGAAATTGGTGGTTGGGCGGAATAAACAAAGCTTGTAAATGATGAGAGATTGCCGAGCTCTGAAATTCAGAAGGATCTGAGTGTCATGTGGTGCATGATTCTCAAACGGTTAGTTTGCAGGCACAACAAGTAATTGAGAAATTTAACAATTGGCAAGGGCAGGAGGACTTATTTGAGAAAAGGATGCCTATGTATTGGGAACATTTTAGGGCAGCATGGTGGCGCAGCAGATACTCTGGTTCGATCCTGACTACATGTGCTGTCTGTATGGAGTTTTGTCGGGCAGCTCCGGTTTCTTCCTACATTCCAAAGACATACCATTGGATTCTGTAAAAATTGGAAATTGTTCATAGTGTGTAGGACGGTGCTGGTGTAGGGATCGCTGGTTGGTGTCGACTCGGTCTGAAGGGCCTGTATCTGCACTGTATCTCTAAACAAACTAATTCAGAGAAGATTTACTAAGTAATACCTAGGAAGAGTAGGCTATCTTGAAGATTTGTCAAACTGGGCTTGTGTGTATGAATTGAATTGAATAAATTTTATTAGCCAAGTATGTATACATATCAGGAATTTGCCTTGGTGCTTTGCTTGCAAGTAACGATACGATATACAGTAAACAATTAAGAATAAAACATAATTTAAACATGTGAAGAATTAAATAAAATACCAGAGCAAAAGGAGGCTACAGACTTTTGGTTGTTGAGTAGAGCTACTGCTCTTGAAAAAAAGCTGTTTTTATGTCTGACTGTGGTGGCTTTGACAGTCCTTGCAGAGGGAAGTGCTTCAAAGAGTTTGTGGCCAGGTGAGAGGGGTCAGAGATGGTCTTACCCGCTCGCTTCCTGGCCCTTGCAGTGTAGAGTTTATCGATGGGGAGGGGGTTGCAGCCAACCTTTTCGGCTGATCGAAAGATGTGCAGCAGCCTTCGAATATCATGCTTGGTGGCTGAGCCAAACCAGACCATGATGGAGAAGGTGAGGCCAGATTCTCTGATGGCAGTATATAACTGGACCATCATTGCCTGTGGCAGATTGTGTTTTCTCAGCTGCCGCAGGATGTAGATCCAGGCCTTTTTGAGTATGGAGTCGATGGTGGCCTTCCATTTAAGGTCTCTGGAGATGATGGTTCCAAGGAACTTAAATTACTCCACAGATGAGACTGGTGTTGTTAATGGTGAGTTGGGAGAGGAGAGGGGGAGCTCTTTTAATGGCTACAATGAATTCCACTGTCTTAAGAGCATTGAGCTCCAGGTTGTTGCAATGGCACCAGGATGCCAGCTGCGTCATTTCCTGTCTGGAAGCAGATTCCCCTGATTGTACAAACTGATGCCCTGCGATTAATAAGAAAGGTTTCTGAACTAATGAAACCTTGCCTGAAAGTTTACTGCTACATTACTTTTAATTAAAAGGGAAACATTTTTTCCAAAAACTAAAGAAATAAACAAAGTACCAAAGAAATTGAACCAGATGGAACAGAAATTATGCAAAACCACAGAATGAGCAAGAGTGGCTCTTGAAACATTTATTGTAAATTATTTTGGCATCAGAAGTAAGAGTGCAATAAATGCCCATTTATGTAGTAGTGTAAAAAATTCAAAATAATTCAATTATTTTTCCAATTTGGAAATTCGGACATTTGAAGATACAAATGATGCAGTAAACTTTTTGGAAATAACTTTGGAAATGTATTTGGATAGCAATGCTTCATACTCCAGTGGTCTGAAATTGCACAAATGAGCATTCTCCTGAGATTTTCTCTGTATTAGTCTCTGGTAGACTTGACATTGCATTAGTGTTGTGTAGATCCAGCATTGCTAGATATTCTGTTCAATCTATTGCTCTGACTTTTATAGTGTCTTGGATGTTAATGACTGCTCTGGATGATGTTGTTTGAATGGTGTGGCAAGTTTTCTATTCCATTATTGGTTGTATTTGGCCTTTTGAAGCCAAGATTGGAAGATGTATCAAGAAGCCAGTGTCATTGTTGTTTTACACCAGTTGGAAAAATAGTAACAATTGCAAGTTAAAACGGAGTTTTTGTAAAATGTTTTCTCATGTTGTAACGAATGTAAAGTGAATGTTTTTTACAAATGGTTGAAATATATTCAATAGTGAACCGGGTTTGAGGTGTGATGGCCTATTCCTTTTCCTGTCTATTTGTTGAAGTGTGTGTATCCTTCCACAGACGTCTCTTAGTGATTGAAGAAAGCTACTTAAATATTGGGTTGCACTCCACATGTAACTACCAACCTTCATTGGTTCAGCTGCTTTGAAAATTGGTGTGGACCTCCATATGTACTCCATTGGTGGAATAACATTTGATCTATCAGGGTGAAGAATTAGTTGACTTCCAATAAAACTGAATAACATTCATTGCGCAGTGGACTTACCTTTTAGTACAGAGTGAAAACTAATTATTCGCAAAATGTTTGTGCATAAGGAAGAATGGGTAAAAAACATTGAACTCCAATGGTATTTAAACTATTGCTGCATTATATCTACAGCAGCAGATTTAGAACAATTAGTTATCTTTTTTGATCACTCACTTTCAGCAGTTTTGCATATTTATTTAGCTTGTTGGTAATAGGGATGAAGGCTATCCTTGAATTAATTTTTAAGAATATATGCAATTGGAAGAAACCTCCAATCGGTTTCATTAGGCGTGCTAATGTTTGGTACAAAAACAATATTGTTTAAATTAAACATGTCAAGGCTTCTAAAATTCGATACCTTCAATCCTCTTTGTTTTCAGATCTGAAACATCATGAGCTAAGTTTATCAAATGCTACTTGATTTTGACCAACTGAAGTATGTACTTTTGAGAATAACAGCATGCAAAGAGAATTTAAATCTTAACTGCAAAAGCTTGGTGATCTTTTTGATCTCTAGTCAGTGCCATTTCTGAATCTGTCAGTCTCAAACGCTGTATTACTGAAAATATACTGGCAATATTAAAATGGCCAAATAGGGATGGCATACCTTTTGTAAACTGGCTAATTCAAATAAAAAATCTCTTGCCAAGCGCACGATGTTATAATGGTCCAGGTCGCATTCACAAGCCGATATGGTAGAACAAACAAAAGTCGTTTGTGATGGTAACAGTAGATTGATATTTTACTGTCATTCGCTTAAAATTTACTTATCTGGGGTAAGCGTTGAATGCTGATTTACTGAAAACAATTCCTCATTGTATAACCTGGTGTGCAGAATTAATTCCATTCATTTTATGTTAAATTGTGCTCGAAAACAAAGAAACTATGAGAGTCATGTTTGTGACATCCCTATTTCCAGGTTGGCTACTACAGTATAATTTCTGTACAACATTCATCGATTGGAACAAAATGGCATGACTGGCAGTTTTCTTCTTGATTTTTTTTTAAATACTTGAAAATTATCCAAAAAAAAATTTCTAGTGCCAATCTACTTCGGCTAATTTAGATGAAGGCAATATTCATACTGTGATCTGCCCAGTGTGACGCTAGCACTTTGTCATTGGCTACGGATCAGCTCTAACCATTTATTTTTCCTTTTAGCTTTAAAAAAAAAAAAAACCCTGAAAAATATTTTAAGTTGGAGCGTTGTGGTTGCAAGGTAAACAAATGGGTGTAGGCAATAAGAAATTTCTTTGTATTGCTGTTACTAAATACTCTGGTAAATAGCCACAAATTGTATTTCCATTCTAGTCTCTTAAGTGTTAACAAATATCCTTTTGTCACCTGACTATCAGGGAAGCGTGGTTGAGACTGGCCCTGACCTGTTGTCATGACACCAACATCCTAGGTGGGGGCTGTACAGGAAGCTGCTCTTGGAGTTACGTGGTAAGACAATTTCTGTGCCAAGTTTTTCACAATCTACATAGTATATTTCGACAAAAAAAAAGTACACCAAATGCTGGAGTAACTCAGCGGATCAGGTAGCTTCTTTGGGGAACATGGATAAGTGACATTTCGGGTCGGAATCCCCCTTCAGTCCTGACCCGAAACATGATGTGCAGAGATGCTGTCTGACCCACTGAGTTACTCCAGCACTTTGTGTTTTTCTTTTTTGTTATCCCGCATCTGCAGTTCCTTGTGTCTAATATATTTTGGCATTTCATCTAAAAAGTAAACAGTTGTCAAAACTAAAGCATTATAACTGTAAAAACTTTGTTTTCTTTTTAGCACAGCACAAAGTTGACTTCAGCAAATAACACAAAGTAAACCAAATAATTGAAATTGGATTTGAATGGTTTTTAAAATGGAATTTCAAAAAAAAAGTTTGGAATTCTTCATTTAATCTCTTTTTGTATATGACAGAGTCGTGTATTTGCTCTCCGAATCTCCGTGGTATTGGATCAGGAATGACTAAATATAGGTCCTTCGTTCAAAAGACATAACATTCACAAAGAATTCACGGTCATCAGAATGATTTAAAATACTGAAATAAAATTCAGTGGTTATGGCTATCATTCTGTCTAAGTAACAATAACATTTGAAGAAACTATCTGGAGCTCTAACATTAGGTTTGTACCTTGAAATTCTCGGCCTTTTCTTAAATCGTAAAGTGACAGATACTGTGGGGATGGATGCAGTATAATGTTTAAGTAGAAACCAGCTGTAGAAAATTTCTTTTATTCTGTCAAATTATTCAAAGATTTTACTTTATTTCTTTAAATTTATAGATCATAATAGTATGAGACAAATGCCATGATTTGAATATTTTGATCAAAGGCCCTCGAGTTCAGCTTTTAACTGGTCTTTGCAGATTGCCTCTATTTTAAAATACTTCTAGTAACCTTTTTCTTTGCTTATCTTGCCCAAAATATATAGATATCATTTAATAATTACATTTTGATTTTAATGGCTTTGATTAGTTAATGTGATCTAAATAAAGTAAAACAAACATATTATATGCCTTGTTGCAGTTGGGGTTTAAACAGTGATCCGTCAGTGTCAGTGATCACCCTCTGAACACTGGATAACATTACCAGACACTTAGGAATATTTCATAATCTTTACGTTTAACAACTAAATTCTTTATTTAAATTTTTTAATAAAAATACATGAATTAATGAGTATGTGCTGCTCATTTTGTACACTGTGATTTTGAAATGTTGATGTTCTATATAAAATAAGAATTGTTGATTGTGTTGAGCTTAATCAAAAATCTTGCACATTTGTGATTGTTTAATACAAGATGCCAAACTATAATTTACAGTAATCATTTGATGAAATTATTTTGAGTTGGACAGTATCTGTTCCTGAAATGAGAGATAAACTAGCCCAAATATATCCTTCGCTCTGCAAGTGATCATGAGAGTGAGATTTCTAACTTTCACTTTTACAATTTCATTTCTTCCACACTGAAACTGGGTGTAGGAATTGCAAACCTTGCATTAAACTGCCAAATACACAGTGAACTTCCTACATTTGACTTTTATTTTGAAAGTTTGTAATAGCATGACACATCATCAGCTAAATCTATTTTACTGTCATTTGCGTAAAATTTACGTATCTGTCAGAGCAGCAAAGTGGAGAACGTGAATGTTTTTCTGAACTTCTGACTTGCCAAAAACTAAGCTGAACAAATTATTTGTGTATGAATAGTGGGTTCTGTGATTTACAGTGGTACGCGTTGGCTGTAGTGTCTAATTGTAAGTTTAACTGGTATTTTTGATTGTTTGATAAGTGCAAATGCGGAAGCTAGAGGCCCACTCAGGTGAGGCTCATTCATGTAATGTTTACTTACTGCATGTGGAAGTTATATTCAAGCTGCAGTGAATGGCAATAGTATTTTACAAACAGACCAAGCACATGCAGCAGACCATGCATATCACCTGCAGCTGAGGTAGACACAAAATGCTGGAGTACGTCAGTGGGTCAGGCATCTCTGGAGTGAAGGAATAGGTGACGTGTCAGGTTGAGATCCTTCTTCAGACTGGATTCCTTTTCTCCGGAGATGCTGCCTGACCTGCTAAGTTACTCCAGCATTTTGTGTCTACCTTCATTGTAAACCAGTTCCTACACATCACACACAGCTTTGGTCTCTGATTTCTGAAATTCATTTCGCCAAGATGTGGAATAAGGAAATTCTACTTTAACTTAACCATAAAACTGCTTTCAAATTCTGTAACCTCATTAGTTATATCAGCAAATGGTCGCATTGCCATTAAACAAAACATTTAATGCTTAGAGGATGTTCTAACGGCCAAAAACCAGTGAGAATTAACCGCATGCTGAAATTGCTTTTGTTTGCTTTATCGTGCTACCATCAAGGTCAGGCTGCTCTTTGGACACTCACTGTTTTGGTATCATTATGCTTGGCAGCATGGCCAAGATTTAACAAACAATTTAGCTCTCTCCAATGCAGAATCATGTCCTAAAGTGAAGACGAGAAAGTTTGATCGCTGAGATATTTTGACGTGAAACAAAGAAGCATTAACGCAAATTGTTTTGAATTGTCAATATATATTTTGTGCTGTTTTGTAGCTTATAGTGAGAGGACATGCAACAAACAAAATATGCCAAATGTCGAAGGAAATGGATTAACGGTCATTTGCCAGGTACACTTTGAGCTTGACTTTACCCATGCAGGTTTTTGTTTAGATTGTAACAAATTAGGCATTCAGGAAATGTTGATAATCAGCTTCAGTTTATTGAATATCCCTTTGAATGCATTTGAGGTGTAACGATTTGGTACAGAACCACATGAAGAATTACTTGTTTCAAAGCCAATTCAAAATAAAATCTTTTTGATTTGAAAATTAGCTTTTCCACTGGTGAATGTACATTAAAGTTTACAACACTGTCTGAAGATCTTGGGAGGGATCGTGGTGTTTATTGTGTGGTAGTAAAAAAGAGACCAAAATATTGGAAAAACTCCATAGAAGTAACTAAATGCAATTAGCAGCAAAACATCTTGGCCAATATTGCAACCAAATTCATAAGATAATACTATCACTGTTCAACCTGGAGTAAGTGATCTTTTCTTTTCATAAACCAGTTCTGTATTTGTGGCATATTTAAGCAGATTTTGTGTTTCCCGCGGTACCCATACTGCGGGAAACCCATTATTTGAAGCTTAATAAGTAAGTTGCTGTTTACCAGTTGAATATGTCACTTGCCAAACGTTGAATAAATTCGGAACACTTCGAGCACATTTGCATTTGAGCTCTAAAAGCAAAGTTTCATGTTTCTTAACCATCCAGTTTCTCTTTGAAGTTGATGATTTCTTCTGGGGCAAGTTGGTCAATGTAGGACAGAAATGTCCATTTACTCAATTCTTCCAACGAGCACCTGGATCCATTTAATCTCATTATTTTCTTCTTTCCACATTGCCTCAATTTCCCCAGGATTCTACCTCTCACCTACACACTGGGGATAATTTACATAGCCAATTAACCAGCCAACCCACACTTTCTTTGAGATCATGAAAGGAAACTTGCGAAGTGACAGGAATAATGTGCAAACTCCATGCACACACCACGAGAGGGCCGGATTTAATCCAGGATTTTACGACGATGAGGCTGTAACTCTAAAAATGTGCTGCAGTACACCATTGTGCTGACCCATATACAGTTAATGGACAATTATTGTTTGTTTTTTATGTGTACATATGCGCGTAACTTTTTTTCTCATTTATTATATTCAAATTCACATTCACATTTATTGTTGTGCACCAATTAAAATACAATGATACCATGCAGCCATACAATTAAAACAATACAATTCAAAGAACGATAAAACTTAACATAAACATCCACCACAGTGATCGCTGTGATGGAAGGCAATAAAGGTCAGTCGGTCTTCCTCTTGTAATGTTTACAGTGTACTATGTTTACATATTCTGTTGTGCTGCCGCAAGTAAGAAACTCATTGTTCTAACTGGGACACATGACATTAAAACACTCTTGGTTCCTGGATCAATGACATTCATCAGAACGTTGATTGTATTTCTCTCCACAGATGCTGCCTGAAGTGCGGTGTAACCCCAGCATTTACAGCATTACAGATTGTTGTCACCTTTTTAAATGTTAAAGCATGTGATGGCACCCCACAGTTAATCTGGCATCAGCAAACCCGTCACAGATTAGGAATTATTTTTCTGCTTTTCTCTTGCATACCATGTGTTGGCATCTATATATTTTGTCTGTCAGAGATCTTGCAGCTACTGTAGATGCAACATACTGTGGATAGACTTGAAATTAACTTTGCAGTTTTTAAAAAATTGTACAAAGACAGAATCTTCCATCTTTTATAACAAAAATGTACCATTTCTCTTTCACAGCGCCACTCTCTTTGAATTTGAAAGTGACTAGATACATAAATGAGGATTGTTTGCCACTGCAGTAGATATGTGTAAGTACATTGTACTTGTTGCTGGCTTCAAATTCTCAGTCACCTTTGATCTGTAGGGTTTAAAATTATTTTCTTCTAGGCCCTCTTACCCAGTTTGGAATTGGCATTTAAAGTTTGTATTGCACTAGGTCTCAAAAACAAGATGTTACAATATAGCACTGAGGAAGATGATTCCAACTTTCCTCTCCATGGATTCCGAGCATTATGGATTGATCTATTCCCTGGCTCTTCCTCATATTCCTATAATTGGTCTCTCCTTTAAGAATGTGTTCAATTCCTTAAAGCTACAATTAACTCTCCATCTACCACTCCTGACCATGATGTAAAATCTATCGAAGATGAGACACTAAAAGCTGGAGTAACTCAGCGGGTCAGACAGCATCTCTGGAGAAAAGGAATAGGTGACGTTTCGCCTTGAGATCCTTCAGACCCGGAAGTCGCCTATTCCTTTTCTCCAGAGATGCTGTCTGACCCACTGAGGTACTCCAGCTTTTTGTCTATCTTCAGTTTAAACCAGCATCTGCAGTTCCTTCCTACGCATGTAAAATCTCTCTACTTGTTGCATCACCAATAAAAACATAGTTGCTTTTGCCAAATGTATTGTTCTTTTAAGCATTTGAAATTATAATCTGCAAAGTATTCATTATTTGAAACCTCTCTGAGATTTCTCCTTTGCTTTCTTTCTTAAAGAAAACAACTTGCTGTCAACAATTTATTGCATTTAAAAAATCGATTTGCATTATCCAATTTGTCCTGGTGATGTATTCAAGTCTTTAATTCAATTACCATTGCATTAGCCATTGCTCTACTGTATTTCTAGAGAAGGTAGGTATGTAGGCAACATAGATAGTCTTAGTCCATCAATTACCTCACAGGGAGGTACAGCCAACCCCAAGGATGGCAAGATAAATTCTCTTCCCGATCATTTCGGCTGAATTCTACAGTCTAGGTAAAATTTGGGAATTGAACCCAAGACCATTCTGGGCTTTACTGTTGCACCATCTGGACATGTCGATCTTCTTGACTAATCACATCACCTTGTGTCAAGTTTTATATGGAGCCTTCAATTAATCCCACAGCCACGCATTTCCCCATTGCTTTGAAAATTAGCCTCTTCAACATTTTCATTCGGTAAAAACGTGTACCCTTGTTCCCCCTTGTATTTTTTGCTCTTAGGCTTGCAGTGAATTGAAAATAAATTGATGGGTTATAGTTTCACTTGGCATCCTTGTTTTGATCATCTATTCCTCATCTTTTAATTATCAAGCTGCATATTATAATAAAATGTAGATGGTTTGATGTAAGACAAAATAACAATCAAAATGCTTATTGAAGTGTCACGTGTGTGGTTTGAGTGGCTTACGTATCGACTTAACTGGACTTCTAATGTTTATGAAGGAACTGAAGATGCTGGTTTAAACCAAAGATAGACACAAAATGCTGGAGTAACTCAGTAGGACAGGCAGCATCTGTGGAGAGAAGGAATGGGTAAGGTTTCGGGTCAGACGTCTAATGTCCTTGCAACTCGGTGTTCAAAACAATTATTTCTAATTGCTCAGCACGTTTTCTAGTTGGAATCCGAAACCTAGAATTACTTATTTGAAGGTCTAGGGCTTGCTGCTGCCACAGGGCTATATGTGCAGGAGCCTTTAGTATTTATTGGGAGGGGGGGAGGGGGATAGAGATCTATTCAAAGAAGAGTTCCATAGCGTTCAGCAAGGATGAAGATTGTGAGGATGAGATTGTCATTAATTACTAAAAAGAATGGTGTTTCTACTTCATTAAACCTTTGGGAAAACATGACATTATGACATTTCTCATGTTTGATCTGTTGCATCTAAACTAGGCTCTGCTGTACTGCTCCCAGCTTACTGAATGGATTCATGAGCCAAGAAATAAATAATTTGCACCACAGGATGGCAGTCTGCGTTCTCCAGTTCTGTCATCTTAGAAGGAACGGACTATTATAAATGTGTATATAGGGCCGTACGCAAGTGCATCTCAAACTTCAAGAACTTGGTGGGTAACTCTGCAAAAGCAATCTACCAACAAAATATCAGTTTTTACTTTGTTTTTTGAGTTGTTTACACTGTTTTCCATTTAAGTTGACAATCTCATGATGTGGGCAAAGGAATAGCATCACTTTCAAGCTGAAAAGATCTGCTGTACATGATGCAGAAAATTGATTGGAAAATTTGCGGCATGAGATAAAGAATATGTTCCAGTATGTCTTTGCCCAGAGTTGCTCAGTGCCAGTATGTTTTGAGTACTTGTTATCCTTTGTATGTTTTTAATAAAATGTTAATATGTTGCCACAATGCTGTCATGTCTTTCATTTTATACATTGTGATCGGTAACATTTTCAATAATGATAAGGGATTAGTTTTTGTGATTGCATTTGGCTTTGAGTTTTGAGGGTGCCTGTTGACACATAACATGAGCACAGGGACATTACAATTGGGAAGTAAGCATTCCTAATGGATAACGAAAAGAATAATTTGTAAACGCAGAGCATCTTTCATGTTTTCTTGATATCCCACAGTGTGTTTTGGCAAATGCAATCTTGGCGCTTGAAATGATGAGCTTAGCTGTCTTGTGCTTTCAATTTAAGAAGCTAAAAACATTTTCAAGGCAGTGGAATCGTTTTCCCATCCCAAGGGATAATTTGTTTTGTAAAAGATGGCAGGTTTACATGAGAATACTGGAAGTTTTCACTCAATGGCATTTGACCGGCTGTATTAATGGCAGAGAAACTTACCGCACCTGGAATTCCAGCGCAGCCTTGTAGGTGGAGAGTGACAATGGCAACTGGGATTGGAAATAATTGCATGGAGGATGGAGGGAGGTAAACAGGGTGGAAAGATCTGCATGTAGAAAGGAACTGCAGATGTTGATTTATACCTAATATAGTCACAAAGTGTTGGAGTGACTTAGCGCGTTGGGCAGCATGTCTGGAGAACTCTACCCTACTCGAGTTCGCTGCTAGTTCCACAGTTCGCATTCTTGTATCCCTTTGTTATCGCGTCTTCCACGACCAATTGTGGGCCCCACCTTTCCTTGGTCATTTGTTGCCGGTCATGCTTTGTTCTGGCCTTTCCTTAACTCTATTCCCTCCCGGGCTGAAGAAGGGTCCTGATCCGGAACGTCACCCATCCTTTTTCTCCAGAGGTGCTGCAGAGTTGTTCCAGCATTTTTGTGTCTATCTTTGGAGAAAAGCTTTTTTCCAGAACTGTGGTTACTATTTTTTAAGTACTTCTTGGCAAACCTGGCCATCCTATTTATCGGCTAACAAGTGGTTTGCATCTTGCAGTGTAGCCTCTGTATTTCTGTTCATGAAGTCTTATGCGGATAGTGGTAATTGACAAATCCACATCTGACTCCTGAAGAGTGTTTCTGCTCTGTCAGTCAAGTGTTTGGGGATTTTTCTTAATTATAGAGAGAATTCTTCTGTCATTAGCTGTGGAGGTCTTCCTTGGCCTTCCAGTCCTTGTGTGATCAGTAAGCTTGCCAGTGCTCTCTTTCTTCTTAATAATGTTCCAAACAGTTGATTTTGGTAAACCTAAAGTTTGGCTGATGTCTCTAACAGTTTTATTCTTTTTCTCAGTCTCATAATGACTTATTTGACTTTCATTGGCACAACTTTGGTCCTCGTGTTGAGAAACACCAATAAAAGTTTCCAAAGGTGATGGAAAGACTGGAGGAAAGACTAGGTGCTGAGAGCTCTCTTATACCTGCATTACAGAGGCAATTAAACACACCTAAGCAATTACAAACGCCTGTGAAGCCGTGTCCCAAACATTATGGTGCCCTGAAATGGGGGGGACTATGTATAAACACAGTTGTAATTTCTACATTGTGAAACCAAAATGTATAAAAATGGCCTTGAATAAAATCTGACAATGTGCACTTTAAGCACATGTGATTTTTTTTCTATTACAAATCTCAAATTGTGGAGTACAGAGGGAATTAAATGATGGGTTTTTGTCCCAAACATTGTGAAGGACACTAGCTCGGAAATGCGTCAAACTCATCCATGTGTACCAAAATGCCCAATCTAAGCTGGTCCCATTTGTCGGCGTTTGGCCCAAATCCTTCTAAATCTCTCTTATCCATGTAGCTGTCCCAAGTGTCTGTTCACTTGTTTTTTAGCTCCTGCCTCAACGGCATTCTCTGGCAGCTCGTACCATGAACCCACCACACTCTGAGTGAAAAAGTTCTGGTTCCTATTAAATCCGGCCTGTTTCACTTTGAAACCAACATTCTCTGTTTCTCTGTTTCATGATTTTCTTACCTTGGGTAAAAGACTGTGCATTGACCCTGTTTATTCCCCTCATTACAATTATGCACTGCTATAAGATCATCCCACGACCACCTGCTCTCTAAGGAATAAGTTCTAGCCTGCCCATTTTTCTTTGTAGCTTAGATTTTCAAGTCTGGGCAACATCCAACAATGATATCCTTTCTTCTACCATAGTGTCCAAAACAGAACACTGCCTCAAATGCACATCTCAAGAGTTTCTTTCTGTACACCAATATTTATTGCATTGCAAGTTACCTAGGACTGGGAGTGTGCTGTTAATGTGAACTTACTTGCTGTTTATTGCGCCTCCTGGCATGTGGGGCAGCAATGAAGGTCTTCCACTCTTGTCTGTTCTGGGCTAGCTTCTGGACACTTCCCCAGGCCATGTCCAGGTGGTTTTGGGTCTCTCTCTTTTCCTTTTCCCTTCCGGTGTCCAGTGCAGGGCTATTCTTGGGATGCCGCCTGGTTCTCTTCCTTTCGGCTTTCACCATTGACATTCATCCTAGCATCAATCGATAGCGCTGGAAGTCCATCACGCCCAGTAGCGTTGATTCCTTCAGTCTCTGTTTCCGTAAAATATTTGTTTTACGAGACAGGGTTGTTAGCCCTGTGCTCAACCTCCAACCTGGAGGACCAGTGGATCGCTCTTCATCTCACCTCTACCAATAGACAATAGGTGCAGGAGTAGGCCATTTGGCCCTTCGAGCCAGCACCGCCATTCAATGTGATCATAGCTAATCATCCCCAATCAGTACCCCGTTCCTGCTTTCTCCCCATATCCCCTGACTCCGCTATTTTTTAAGAACCCTATCTAGCTCTCTCTTGAAAGCATCCAGAGAACCTGCCTCCACTGCCTTTCGACCTGTCCAGCATGGGAGACCCCAACAGGAGACGAATCTCCCGCTGGCATAGCTCTAGGGGTCACTGAGACACAAGCTCCCCAAACACGACAAGGTTGCAACCCATTGCAAGGGAGCATTAATGTGAAGGAGAGAAGTTAATATTGGCTACCTTCAAAATTGTTTTTGTTTCTCCCTTCTGTCATTTCCAAAACCTGACAAAAATATTTGCATCCTTATCGGTCAACCCCTCCTAAAGATATACACAGATCACCTTTTTTGTAAATTCATGCTAGGCTGTACAACTAAACACATACTAGGATCAAGAGGGACACAAGGGGTTGCAGTTGCTGGAATCTTGATCTGGCAACACATCTGGAGGACATGGATTTCAGTTCACAAGTTATAGTAGAATTAGGCCATTCAGCCCATCGAGTCTACTCTGCCATTCAATCATTGCTGACCTCTGCCTTCTCCCCATAACCCTTGACACCTGTTCAAATCAAGAATATGTCTATCTCTGCCTAAAAAATATCCACTGACTTGGCCTCCACAGCCCTCTTGGCAATGAGTCCCACAAATTAACTACCCTCTAAAGTTGTTCCTCCTCTCCTTTCTAAAAGAGTGCCCTTTAATTCTGAGGCTATGACCTCTGGTCCTAGACACTCCCACCAGCGGAAACATCCTCTCCACATCCACTCTATCCAAACCTTTCATTATTCTGTAAGTTTCAATGAGGTCCCTCCCCTTAACCAAAACTCCAGCGAGTACAGGCCCAGTGCTGTCGATCGTTCATCATATGCTAACCCACTCATCCCTGGAATCACTCTTGTAAACCTCTGGACCCTCTCCAGAGCCAGCACATCCTTCCTCAGATACGGGGCTCAGTTCAGGACCCTTCAAATAGGATTGGTTTGTTTATAGTCTTGAACAAAATTTTGGCGATTAGTGCCAGATATTGATGCTGCTTTTAGTGAGGTTCTAGAGAAAGGAAGCATTTTGGGATTATGTCAATGGTACACCTTATGGCTCAATAGGTAGCAAACTTGCTTATTCATATGGTACACAAAAAAGCTGGAGAAACTCAGCGGGTGCAGCAGCATCTATGGAGTGAAGGAAATAGGCAACGTTTCGGGCCGAAACCCTTCTTCAGTCTGAAACTTGATTCTTCAGTCTGAAGGGTTTCGGCCCAAAACGTTGCCTATTTCCTTCACTCCATAGATGTTGCTGCACCCGCTGAGTTTCTCCAGCTTTTTTGTGTACCATCGATTTTCCAGCATCTGCAGATCCTTCTTAAACATTGCTTATTCATATGTCTGACATTTCTAGTTTCAAATGCCATTCCTTTAGAGCTAAGGTATCCTGCTGCAATGTCTTTGAACCACTCCTTTGAATTTTCCCACATCCCTTTCAGAAACTTTGGGGTGGAGGAAGACAGTTGATGAGAATATGTTGATGAGAAATGAATATATGGGATTAGCGCATTTAGTTCCCCATGGGTGGTGCAGAGTGGCTGAGACGCAGCTTGTTTCCACGACATGACTCTTAAAACACTTTTAGCCCGTGTTTGTCTACCTTTCATCACTATGTCAACCACTTCCAATGTTCTAGTTACTTATAATTTGTAAATCATTGCAGAGAAATGATAGTACTAGGAAGGTTGATTGGTTCATGCATCAATCGCCACCATGCTTATGATGTTGGAGCAACACTAGTTTTTTTCTTGCCAGCAGATGCAGTACTCAACTACACTCCATGAGTCTACAACCATTTTACTGAAGAGCTAGGAAGACACAGTTGTAGTAGCTCAATGGGTCTGGCAGCATCTCGGGAGAACATGGATAAGGTTCATTTATTGTCACATACACCAATTTGTGTGGTGAAATTTCACTGGCCAGGTCAGTCATACAATTAAAAAAAGCAATAGACTCAAAAAACACATTTTAACATGAACATCCATCACAGTGACCCCTACTAATTCCTCACTGTGATGGAAGGCGAAATATAGTTCAAGTCCTTCCCTTTTGTTCTTCCTTGGTCGGGTGCCTCGAGCCCCCAGTTGACGGGACGGTCTTGAGTCCCGTAGCCGGCGGCGTTCGGGCCCTCTGCGTCGAGGCGTTCAGCTCCCGCATCGGGGGGGGATGTCAGCTCCCCCGCGCCGGGCGATCAAACCTTGCGTCGGGGCTGGACGAACCTTCTGCAGGGATGGAGCTCCCAACTAGCCTCTCCCGAGACTGCGAGCCCTTGATGGTAAGTCCGCAGGCCGCGGTGGGAGCGCTCCCAGGCAAGGGATCCGCTCCGATGATAAATCCGTGCCCCGCGTTGGAGCTCACGACAGTCCGAGGCGGCTATTCAACTCCATCGATGGTAGGCCGCAGAGCCTGGAGAATGTGATTCGAAACTTGATCACCTCTCCAGGAAGGTAAGAAACTGAAAAAAAAGTTTCCCCTGACCCCCCCCCCCCCCCCCCCCCGGCATAAAACAAACAGCAGAACATTAAAGCAAACAAGCGGTAAAAATATCAAAAAACGGACTGCCGGCAGGGCTGCCATCTCCCTACTCCGGCAACATTTTCATAGGCGACATGTTTCAGGTTGGCATCCCTTAGAATTATAGTGAACACCTGAAAAAATACTTATCTCTGTGGGTAGTTGCTCTGTACTTATTTCGTGTGGCGTGCACAGCCTAAAGTTGTAGGACACCTTGTTCTATTTGATCTCCCGTTTGTGCACGTTGAGTTGATTGCATTAGTCGAAACAGGGCGGACCACGTGAAGGTTGCAATCTTCCACCCCGTTGCTCTGTACCATGTTGCCTTGGGAATTAGGTGTGGCCCAATTTTTCTTATTCCTGTCACCACCCAGTCCTCTGCAAATTAAAAAAAAAAAAATGCCCCACACATCTCCTTTGAACTTTGCTCCTTTCACTTTACACATAAGGCGGTGAGTGTATGGAACAAGTTGTGGAGGATAAGTTGAGGCAGGTACTATCGAAACATTTAGACGGGTACATGGTTAGGACAGGTAGAGAGATATGGGCCAAACACAGGCAGGTGGGACTAAGATAGAATAGAATATAGAATAGTTTCTTTATTGTCATTGTAACATGGACCATGTACAACGAAATTTAAAATGTCAGCCAGTCAGTGCAGCATTCAAACATTTCTATAGATGGGACATGTTGGTCGGTGTGGGCAAGTAGGGCCGAAGGGCCTGTTTCCACACTCTATGACTATGACTGACTGACCAAATAAGTTCTTACGTGATAGGAACAGAATTAGGCCACTCGGCCCATCAAGTCTACTCCGCCATTCCTTCATGGCTGATCTATCTCTCCCTCCTAACCCCATTCTCCTGCCTTCTCCCCATAACCCCTGACACCGGCACTAATCAAATCAAAGGGAAATTTTAGGTATTCAATTTTAAATAGAGCTTTTAACTTTAAATTGAGCAGTAAATTCTAGTGGAGGTTTTTAATGTTTGTGTGGGAGGTAAGTCCAATTGTGATCTATTAATTTCCCTTTTCCATATCGAACCCGGACATTAAATATAATGTCATCTGCTTTCAGCAGCTCAGCAGTTAGACTTCTTTAATAGGCTTTTCTTGTCAGCTCACCAGCTCTCAAGTGCTTAAGCCAATTACTTCTTCACTTTTCAGTTGGATTTATGTAAGAGGCATCAAGAGCCAAAATTTATAAAAGGAAAAGCGATGAAGGCAGGCACCAGGTGTTAAAGAAACAACGTTATAAGCTGTGGAAGTGCTTGATGTAATTGAGGT
Organism: Leucoraja erinaceus; assembly: GCF_028641065.1. Taxonomy (NCBI): domain Eukaryota; kingdom Metazoa; phylum Chordata; class Chondrichthyes; order Rajiformes; family Rajidae; genus Leucoraja; species Leucoraja erinaceus. The sequence continues at coordinate 29,328,205 of NC_073402.1, read as the reverse complement.
GGTATAGTGGAGTGTAGAGGAAGGTATAACTCTACAATTTTCTAAAGCTTGGGGTTGGCCACTCGGCCCATCAAGCCTACTCCGCCATTCAATCATCATAAGATCGTAAGGGATAGTAGGTCAGGCAGCATCACAGGAGAACATTTTGGTTAAGGTCCTGTCCCACTTTCACGAGCTAATTCACGACATTTTTTTACTCGTGGACATTTTTCCACATGCTAGAAAAAAGCCCCAACCTACTTGATGCCAAGAGTACCTACGACTAGCATCACGGCCTGCTACGACCTCGTGACGACCATGCTGCGAGTACGAGTCAAGGGCAAACTTGGCAGAGGTCGTGAATTAGGTCTGAAAGTGGGACAGGCCCTTTATGTTGTGGGTCGACCTTCACTGCCGTCTGTGGCAAAGAATTCCACAGATTCACCACCCTCTGGATAAAGTAATTCCTCCTCATCTCCTTCCTAAAAGAACGTCCTTTAATTCTGAGGCTGTGACCTCTTAGACTCTCCCACTAGTGGAAACATCCTCCCCACATCCGCTCTATCCAAGCCTTTCACTAGTCTGTATGTTTCAATGAGGACCCTCCTCATTCTTCTCAACTCCAGCGAGTACAGGCCCATTACCGACAAAAGCTTGTCATATGTTAACCTACTCATTCCTGGGATCATTCTTGAAAACCTCTGGACTCTCTCCAGAGCCAGCACATCTTTCCTCAGATATGGTGCCCAAAATTGCTCACAATATTCCAAATGTGGTCTGGCCAGCTCCTTATAGAGCCTCAGCATTACATCCCTGTTTTTGTATATAAGCCCTCTTGAAATAAATGCTAAATAAATGCTAGCATTGCGTTTGCTTTCTTTACTACTGATTCGACTTTCACACTATGGGTGGTGGGTGTATGGAACAAGTTGCCAGAGGAGATAGTTGAGGCTGGGACTATCCCAACGTTTAAGAAACAGTTAAACAGGTACATGGATAGGACAGGTTTGGAGGGATATGGACCAAACTCGTGGGACTAGTATAACTGGAACATGTTGGCTGGTGTACGCAATTTGGGCCGAAGGGCCTGTTTCCACGCTGTATCACTCTATGATTATTTCTGTATGATCACATGGTACTGAGTGCTAATGCCACACTGTGAAGCCCAATTCAAAGCATTCAGAGTCCAGCACCAAGGATCCAATTTACTCTTCACAATGTGACAAGCAGTCAAAACAGCGACCTGCCCTGACATCGTAAACCTTTCACTGGCTAAGTCTCAACACCATTTCGCTAAAGTAGGCACAGCATTACCTGCCAGTTAATCATCTGTTATCCCAAGCTGTCAATTGGTTCCAGCAGTTCAGTCTAGTTCAAAGCCACAGCATGTAAACAGGCCCTTCGGCCGACTGAGTCCACGCCGACCCTCCATCACCCCTTCACACAAGTTCTATGTTATCCCACTTTCTAATCAGCTCACCACACACTAGGGGGGCAATTTACAGAGGGCCATTTAAGCTACAAACCCGCACGCCTTTGGGATGTGTGAGGAAACCGGAGCACCCGGAGTAAACCCACGTGCAAACTCATGCATCCCAAACACTGCCCAGTCCATCATCGGCTCTGACCTCCCTTCCATCGAGGGGATCTATCGCAGTCGCTGCCTCAAAAAGGCTGGCAGCATCATCAAGGACCCACACACCATCCTGGCCACACACTCATCTCCCCGCTGCCTTCAGGTAGAAGGTACAGGAGCCTGAAGACTGCAACGACCAGGTTCAGGAATAGCTACTTCCCCACAGTCATCAGGCTATTAAACCTGGCTCGGACAAATCTCTGAACATTAATAGCCCATTATCTGTTATTTGCACTTTATCAGTTTATTTATTCATGTGTATATATATTCATATAATGGTATATGGACACACTGATCTGTTCTGTATTCATGCCTACTATGTTCTGTTGTGCTGAAGCAAAGCAAGAATTTCATTGTCCTATCAGGGACACATGACAATAAACTATTGAACCTTGAACTCCACACAGACAGTGCCCGTGGTCAGGATCGAACCCTTGTCTCTAGCACCGCACTAACAAAGTGTCGCTCCTACTTTGTTAGTACTCTGAATTTCACTGCAGTCACAGAGAATGTTTGGACTGATGCTGGTCGACCCTCTAGACATCACACCAGCAGATTGTTTTGTTTCTCCAGATCCCAGCGACTGCCGTCTCTTGCGTCTCCCGTCGTCCGAGTCGAACACGTCTGGAACGTAAAAAGGAATCCAACCTGTAGATAGAGAAACAAAAAGCCGGAGTAACTCAGCGGGACAGGCAGCACCTCTGGAGAGAAGGAATGGGTGACATTTCGGGTCGAGACCCTTCTTCAGACCTGTTCTGTGTCAGTTGAACCACTTGGGGGAGCTGCGATACAGAGGATGGAGTGTAGTCTTTACACTGTGATCTTTGCATGGAATACAAATATACAAATTGTAATTCAAGTTCAAGTGAGTTCATTGTCATGTGTCCCTGTATAGGACAATTAAATTCTTGCTTTGCTCAAGCACACAGAAAACAGTAGGCATTTACTACAAAACAGATAAATGTGTCCATATAAAATGTAAAAAAACATTAAAAATGTACAAAAAAACACCAAGATTACACTGATCTAAAGCTCTGCTTGCATTTACACTAAATATTCATCCATTTTCTCATGTACATCTTGATTTACTTACATTATTATCAAAATATTCTGGAAATGGCCCATGTTAAAGTAACATCAGAATATAAGTGTTATCCCCACCATGGGAACAAAATTATTCTGAAACTAGACTGTTCAACAAAATAGGACAGCACGGTGGCGCAGCAGTAGAGCTGAAGCCTCACAGCGCCAGAGACCCGGGTTCGATCCTGACTACGGGTGCTGTCTGAACGGAGTTTGTACGTTCTCCCCGTGACCTGAGTGGGTTTTCTCCAGCTGCTCCGGTTTCCTCCCACACTCCAAAGACGTGCAGGTTTCTGCATTAATTGGCTTCGGTAAAATTGTAAATTGGCCCTGGCGTGTGTTGGATAGTGTTAGTGTGCAGGGATTGCTGGGCGGTGCGGACACGGTGGGCCGAAGGGCCTGTTTCTGCACTGTATCTCTAAAGTCTCAAGTAAAGGATGAGTATCGTCTGTTCCCCTGATCTGTTTGGACTTCTGAAGCATCACCAGTCACAGCTTAAGGATAAGGGGGAAATCCTTTAAAACCGAGATGAGAAGAACTTTTTTCACACAGAGAGTGGTGAATCTCTGGAACTCTCTGCCACAGAGGGTAGTTGAGGCCAGTTCATTGGCTATATTTAAGAGGGAGTTAGATGTGGCTAAGGGGATCAGGGGGTATGGAGAGAAGGCAGGTACGGGATACTGAGTTGGATGATCAGCCATGATCATATTGAATGGCGGTGCAGGCTCGAAGGGCCGAATGGCCTACTCCTGCACCTAATTTCTATGTTTCTATGTTTCTATCTTCCCATCCCCACCACTTTCCGCCTTCCGCAGAGACCACTCCCTCCGCAACTACTTGGTTCATTCATCCCTTCCCACCCAAACCACCCCCTCCCCCAGTTACTGCAGGAGGTGTAACATCTGTCCCTATATCTCCTCTGCTGCAGAATAGACAATAGACAATAGACAATAGGTGCAGGAGTAGGCCATTTGGCCATTCGAGCCAGCACCGCCATTCAATGTGATCATGGCTGATCATCCCCAATCCCCTGCCTCCGCTATTTTTAAGAGCCCTATCTAGCTCTCTCTTGAAAGCATCCAGAGAACCGGCCTCCACCGCCCTCTGAGGCAGAGAATTCCACACTCACCACTCTCTGTGAGAAAAAGTGTTTCCCTTCCTCTCTCCGGCTTTACATTACTCTGCCCCCCCCCACCCCCCGCTCTCCTATCTAACATTTCAAATCAACCAGTCCTGCGTTCCCCAAGTTGACCATCGGGTGGAGCCGTGAGACAGCGCCAGAGGCCCGAGTTCCATCCTGACCTTGGGTGCTGCCCGTATGGAGTTTGCACGTTTTCCCTGTGACCGCGTGGGTTTTCTCCGGCTGCTCCTACAAACCTACAAACGTGCAGGTTTGTAGATTAATCGGCTTCTGGAGATTGACCCTGGTGTGGAGGGATAGAACTAGCTCACAGATGATCACTGGTCAGCGTGGACTCGGTGGGCTGAAGGGCCTGTTTCCACGGCGCGTCTCTAAACTAAACCAAGCTAAAACTGGTCAAGTGTCAAGAGTGTTTTATTGTCATGTGTCCCAGATAGAACAATGAAATTCTTATTTGCTGCAGCACAACAGAATATGTAATGATTATAAATAATATAACAAAAACTCAGAAAAAAACCCAACCAATAACAGTGCAATAATAATAATAATAATAGTTTGTTGTAGTTCAGAGCTTATGAGGTTCTATTTAATAACCTGATGGCTGTGGGGAAGAAGCTATTCCTGAATCTGATGTTGCAGATTTCAGGCTCCTGTACCTTCTACCTGATGGCAGCGGAGAGGTGAGTGTGTGGCCAGGATGGTGTGGGTCCTTGATGATGTTGACAGCCTTTTTGAGGCAGCAACTGCGATAGATCCCTTCGACAGTGGGGAGGTCAGAGCCGATGATGGACCGGGCAGTGGTCACAACTTTCTGCAATCTTTTCCGCTCCTGGACGTTCAAGTTGCCGAACCAAGCCACGATGCAACCGGTCAGCATGCTCTCTACTGTGCACCTGTAGAAGTTCAAGAGAATCCTCCTTGACAAACCGACTCTCCGTAATCTTCTGAGGAAGTGGAGGCGCTGACGTGCCTTCTTTATAATTGCATCGGTGTGCTGGGTCCAGGAAAGATCTTCGGAAATATGCACGCCCAGGAATTGAAGTTTATGATCCTTTCCACGAGAAACAGGATTGTGGGTCCTCATCCTTCCTCATCCAAAGTCCACAATCAGTTCCTTGGTTTTATTTCAGGAAATAGGCAACGTTTCGGGCCGAAACCCGGAAGGAAGGAAATAGGCAACGTTTCGGGCCGAAACCCTTCCGGGTTTCGGCCCGAAACGTTGCCTATTTCCTTCGTTCCATAGATGCTGCTGCACCCGCTGAGTTTCTCTAGCAATTTTGTGTACCCTTGGTTTTACTGATATTGAGAGCCAGGTTGTTGTGCTGGCACCATTTGGTCAATCAGCTGACCTCACTTATATACCCTGACTCATCACCATCTGTAATTCGTCCCAACAACAGTGGTGTCGCCAGCGAACTTGATGATGCAGTTCGCAGTTTGCACTATGTCTGGCTACACAGTCATGGGTATAGAGTGAGTACAGCAGGGGGCTCTAAATTAAACTCCAGTCATTGAACTTGCATTCTGCATAATTTTGATTGACAATTAAGGACCAATTTATGCCAACATGTTAATATTCTTTTTTTCCCAGTTTATACAAATAGCTCTGATATTTCAAAATCCTTCAAGACTGTAGTGGTGCTTTAAACGCCTGTCCCACTTGGCCGTCATTTGCATGTAATTTACGTGACATCATTTACCGGTAACGACGCACGACGCGCGCATGGTGCGTGATGACATAGGCAGTGACGCGCGGTTGCGGGCGGTGTCGCTGGATTTTGTGATGTACAAAATCTCCACGCGCCATCTGCGTGGGACAGGCCCTTTACTGATTTATAAAACTGCATAAAGTTCCCATATTGCTCTCATAATTTTTGCCAATGAAAGGCTTTAATGAATCAAAATGAAGAATAAAGTGAATTGGTGTACATTTAATCCAAGGTCTTCTGTCCAGGGAATGTTGAGTGTGGAGTTAATATAGCACAGGCTATAAAACTTGTTAGATCAAGGTGGATTCATATGAACTGCTTCCAATGCTTTCTCCTTAATGTAAGGATGAAAGTCCCATTGGCACTTTATTGATGTATGCTGTAAGTACCTGAATCAACCAAGCTTAGCACGTTGAACTGATCTTCCAAAAGGTATTATTGACTCTAGCATGAAGGACACAGACACATATTAGTTTAGTTTAGAGATACAGCAGGGGATCAGGCCCTTTCATCCTACATAATCTGTGATCACCCCGTACACTAGCACTATCCTACACACTAGGTACAATTTACAATTCGATTAACCTACAAACCTGTACGTCTTTGGAATGTGGGAGGAAACCGGAGCACCTGGGGAAGCAGGGATAGTGTACAAACGCCGTACAGACAGCACCCGTAGTCAGGATCGAACCCGGGTCTCTGGCGCTGTAAGGCAGCAACTCTACCGGTGTTCCACCGTGCTGCCCCATGTCGCCAATGTCTAATGGTCATAATATGACCAGACACCAGAATTCTTCAGCCATCTCAACACTGATAAAGGGAGATCAGTGTCTACTACGGGTTTTTTTTTAAATCGGTGTACCGTAAGGCAACTGATTCATTCAATTCATCTCCAAGTGTGCAGATGACACAAAGCTGGGTGGCAGTGTGAGCTGCGATGAGGATGCTATGAGGCTGCAGGGTGACTTGGATAGGTTGGGTGAGTGGGTAGAAGCAATATAACGTGGATAAATGTGAGGTTATCAACTTTGGTGGCAAGAGCAGAAAGGCAGATTATCATCTGAATGGTGTCAGTTTAGAAAGGGAGGTGCAACGAGACCTGGGTGTGCTTGTACATCAGTCACTGAAAGTAAGCATGCAGGTACAGCAGGCAGTGAAGAAAGCTAATGGCATGTTGGCCTTCATTGCGAGAGGGTTTGAGGTTAGGAGCAAGGAGGTCCTACTGCAGTTGTACAGGGCCCTGCCGCGTCTGCACCTGGAAAATTGTGTGCGATTTTGGTCTCCTAATTTGAGGAAGGACATTATTGCTATTGAGGGAGTGCAGCATAGGTTCATCAGGTCAATTCTCAGGATGGCAGGACTGACATACGATGAAAGAATGAGTGGACTGGGCTTGTATTCACTAGAATTTAGAAGGATGAAAGGGGAACTTATAGAAACATATAACATTCTTAAAGGACTGGACAGGCTAGATACAGGAAAAATGTTCCCATTGTTGGGGAAGTCCAGAACCAGGGGTCACAGTTTAAGAATAAGGGGTAGGCCATTTAGGACTGAGATGAGGAAAAACCTCTTCACCCAAAGAGCTGTGAATCTGTGGAGTTCTCTGCCACAGAAGGCAGTGGAGGCCAATTCACTGGATGTTTTCAAGAGAGAGTTAGATATAGATCTTAGGGTTAAAGGAATCTAGGGATATGGGGAAAAAGCAGGAACAGGGTACTGATTTTAGATGATCAGCCATGATCATATTGAATGGTGATGCTGGCTCGAAGGGCTGAATGGCCTATCCTGCACCTATTTTTCTATGTTTCTATGAAAGATATAGTGTGGAAACAGGCCCTTCGGCCCAGCAACTCCACGCTGTCCATCGATCACCCATTCACACTCGTTCTCTGTTTAGCATCCACTCCCGACACACTAGGGGCAATTGACAGAGGGCCATTTAACCTGCACGCCTTTGGGATGTAGGAGGAAACCGGAGCTCCCAGAGGGAACCCACTTGGTCACAGGGAGAACGTGCAAACTCCACACCCAAGGTCAGCATCGAACCCGGGTCTCTGGCGCTGTGAGGCAGCAGCTCTACCAGCGGCCTAAGTGTGATAACATAGAACTAGCGTGAACGGGTGATCAGTACAGTTACAGTTTAGTTTATTGTCACGTGTACCGAGGTACAGTGAAAAGCTTTTGTTGCGTGCTAACCAGTCAGCGGAAAGAAAACACACGGTTACAATCGAGCCGTTCGCAGTGTACAGATGCGCGATAAGGGAATGATGTCTCGTGCAAGGTAAAGCCCAGCAACGTCTGATCAAGGATAGTCCGAGTATTCAAGAAGGAACTGCAGATGCTGGAAAAATCAAAGGTAGACAAAAATGCTGGGGAAACTCAGCGGGTGAGGCAACATCCATGGAGCGAAGGAATAGGCGACGTTTTGGGTCGAGACTCTTCTTCAGACTGAGAAGTATAGTCCGAGGTTCACCAAAGAGGTAGATGGAATCTGAATCTGAATCTGATCTGGTACATAGGTAGATCAGTGGCCCGCTCGGACTCGGTGGGCTGCAAGGGGGCTTGATTCCGTGCTATATCTTTCCATCAATCAAAGCCTGTGGCCGTTGATATTGTTTACAGCTGCTTTTCCTTAGGCCTTGGCCGTCAGCCCTTCAAACCTGCAGTCGTTAGTCCTGCCTGCTTGCAACGTACCTCCTATATATTACTGACCTTGAGTTGTGCTCTTATAATGGATCATTCAATTATAGATGGGATGAGTAAGCAGCTCGTGGGGTATTTTCTGAAGAATCTGAAGAAACTGCTGCAAAGTCTGTCCGTGGAGAGCGGAGGTTTTTCTTTGCTTCAGGCAATGCCTTTAATCTGATGAAGAATTACTTGAGGCCAGTGCATCGGATTACTGAGCATTCCCAGTCCGCCATCCTGCCATTGCAATGTTCAATCAATTAAAAAAAAAAGTTATTTTCTTTCACAGGATAAAAGCTGGTGGTAAAAATACTATATGTGGGTGACTACAGGGAAACAGCTATTGTTCTCTGGAATGTATAAGATTTGTTTTTGGACCTTGAAATGATTTAGTGGTGGGGATTTTTAGTTTGGTTTAGTTTAGAGATACAGCGTCTGCAGTTAGAAACATAGAAACATAGAAAATAGGTGCAGGAGTAGGCCATTCGGCCCTTCGAGCCTGCACCGCCATTCAATATGATCATGACTGATCATCCAACTCAGTATCCCATCCCTGCCTTCTCTCCATACCCCCTGATCCCTTTAGCCACAAGGGCCACATCTAACTCCCTCTTAAATATAGCCAATGAACTGTGGCCTCAACTACCTTCTGTGGGAGAGAGTTCCACTCTGTGTAAAAAATTATTTTCTCATCTTGGTCCTAAAAGAATTCCCTCTTATCCTTAAACTGTGTGACCCCTAGTTCTGGGCTTCCCCAACATCGGGAATAATCTTCCTGCATCTAGCCTGTCCAGCCCCTTAAGTCCAGTTCCATCCAACACATAGCCACAATCTGCAGTACCTTTCTACATAGAGATCTGGAGTGAACGGGTGATCTATGGTCAACATTTGGGCAGAAGGACCTGTTTCCCAGCTGGTATCTTGCAATCAATCACTCGTAACATTTCTACCTAACTTTATTTTATTCATTTTAAAAGTTGCCATTTTATTTACCCGATGTCATTTGTTTTTAAATTTCTCTGAATGTCAGGGAAGTTAAAGAAGGGTTTCATAGAAACATAGAAATTAGGTGCAGGAGTAGGCCATTCGGCCCTTCGAGCCTGCACCGCCATTCAATATGATCATGGCTGATCATCCAACTCAGTATCCCGTACCTGCCTTCTCTCCATACCCCCTGATCCCCTTAGCCACAAAGGCCACATCTAACTCCCTCTTAAATATAGCCAATGAAGTGGCCTCAACTACCCTCTGTGGCAGAGAGTTCCAGAGATTCACCACTCTCTGTGTGAAAAAAGTTCTTCTCATCTCAGTTTTAAAGGATTTCCCCCTTATCCTTAAGCTGTGACCCCTTGTCCTGGACTTCCCTAACATCGGGAACAATCTTCCTGCATCTAGCCTGTCCAACCCCTTAAGAATTTTGTAAGTTTCTATAAGATCCCCTCTCAATCTTCTAAATTCTAGAGAGTATAAACCAAGTCTATCCAGTCTTTCTTCATAAGACAGTCCTGACATCCCAGGAATCAGTCTGGTGAACCGTCTCTGCACTCCCTCTATGGCAATAATGTCCTTTTGGCCCGAAACGTTGCCTATCTCCTTCGCTCCATAGGTGCTGCCTCACCCGCTGAGTCCCATCTTATCTGAATGGGTAAATCAGTGGCATAAAAGAACAGCTCACTTCAAACGTACTTGTTTCCAAGTGCTGGGTGCTTGCCTTCAATTATAAACGGGAAATCGCAAATCGCCGTGCGGTGCGGTAGAGGGAAGGAGAGGACATTCTGCCCATCGGGCTTGTTCTGCCCGAAGGCTTTGGCCCAGAGCATCGAGTGGGAGAGTGAAGCACAAAGGTAGACAAAAATGCTGGAGAAACTCAGGGAAATAGGCAACGTTTCGGGCCGAAACCCGGAAGGGTTTCGGGACGAAACGTTGCCTATTTCCTTCGCTCCATAGATGCTGCTGCACGCGCTGAGTTTCTCCAGCATTTTTGTCTACCTTCAATTTTCCAGCATCTGCAGTTCCTTCTTAAACAAGTTAAAGTCCTTGGTGACTTCACCAGCCAGTAAACCTGGAGTGTGAGCTTTGCCAACTAACAAAGCTTTCAGCAGTTCCTCCCCCCTGCCTCTAGAAGGTCTACTGACTCTTTTAAGAAGGAACTGCAGATGCTGGAAAAATCGAAAGTAGATAAAAATGCTGGAGAAACTCAGCAGGTGAGGCAGCATCTATGGAACGAAGGAAATAGGCAACGTTTCGGGCCGAAACCCTTCCGAAGGAAAAGGTGGCATTTCGGGCTGAGAGACCAGCTTCCTATTGACTCTTTTCGTTCAGTTTAGTTTAGAGATACAGCGCGGAAACAAGCCCTTCGGCCCACTGGGTCTGCACCGACCGATGATCCCCGCACACTAACACTATCCTACACGCGCTAGGGGCAATTTTTACATTTACACCGAAGCCAATTAACCTACAAACCTGCACGTCTTTGGAGTGTGGGAGGAAACCGAAGATCTCGGAGAAAATCCACGCAGGTCACAGGGAGAGGACGTACAAACTCCGTACAGACAGCGCCCGTAGTCGGGATCGGACCTGGGTCTCCGGCGCTGCCTTCGCTGTGAGGCGGCAACTCTACCGCTGCGCCACCGTGTCTTACTCGGTTGGAGTCTGAGGCAGAAGGAACTGCAGATGCCGGAATCTTAAGTGGCGTACAAAGTGCTGGAGTAACTCAGTGGGTCAGGCAGCATCTGTGGAGGGAATGTACAGGCGACGTTTTTGGGACGCGAGGTCGGGGATTGGTGCCAGCTTATGTTTAGAACGACGTAACCAACAAAAAGGCTGCACGGAGACACAGACATTGTGTTCCACGCAAGATTCCTTGTGTCTACTTGTCATAAAGTCATAAGACCATTTGGCCCCATCAAGTCTACTCTGCCATTCAATCATCCCTGATCTATCTCTCCCGCCTAACCCCATTTCCTGCCTTCTCCCCACAACCTCTAACACCAGTACCTGTCCACTTTACCTTCACATGAACAACAAGTAGTGCAAAGAGATAAATACCGGAGTACAGAATACGATGTTACAGCATTATATAGTGTTACAACTACAGAGAAAGCGCAAATAAAAAAAAGTGCGAGGGGCCGCAATGAGGTTGGTTGGGAGATCGGGACCACCTGCTAGTTATAAGAGGACCATTCAATGAGGTGGCACAATGGCGTAGGGGTAGAGTCGCTGCCTCACAGCGACGGAGACCCGGGTTCGATCCTGACTACGGGTGCTGTCTGAACAGAGTTTGTGCGTTGTCCCCGTGACCGCGTGGGTTTTCTCTGGGTGCTTCGGTCTCCACCCACACTCCAAAGATGTGCAGGTTTGTAGGTTAAATGGCTTCAGTAATGGCGAATTGTCCCAAACGTGTGGGATAAAACTAGTGTATGGGGTGATCGGTGATGCGGGGCATGGACTCAATGGGCCGAAGGGCCTGTTTCCGCGCTGGATCTGTACAGTCAACAGTTCGATAGCAATGGGGAAGAAGCTGTTCTTCATATCCGGTGGTATGTACTTTAACAAATTGTTTTCAAGCACCAAAAGAAAATCCATCGCCTTCGTGCAAATGGAAAGATAAAATGAGATTTGTTTCCTGAAGTGCGATTTATATTTCAATTGAATTATTTAGTAACACCATTATCTGTGTCAATTAACCAATGGAGCTCATGGACATCGAACAACACGGGCAGGTCTCAAAATATAGTCCGAAGAAGGGTTCCGACCCGAAACGTCACCCGTTCCTTCTCTCCAGCGATGCTGCCTGACCCAGCTGAGTTACTCCAGCATTTTGTGTCTATCTTCGCTATAAACCAGCACCTGCAGTTCCTTCCTGCGCATAACTGGAAACGTGCATGAATAAGGAAAGTCTAGCGGCAAACCACGAATAGCGAATAAGTGACGGTGGACTCAGGTGCTTCAGGAGTAAAGAGTGTTTTGTTGTCACATGTCCAAAAATGGAACAGTTAAAGGAACTGCAGATGCTGGAAAATCAAAGGTAGACAAAAATGCTGGAGAAACTCAGCGGGTGCAGCAGCATCTATGGAGCGAAGGAAATAGGTGATGCTGCCTGACCCACTGAGTTACTCCAGCACTTTGTAGGCCGCTTAAGATTCCGGCATCTGCAGTTCCTTCTGCCTCAGACTCCAACCGAGTAAGACACGGTGGCGTAGCGGTAGAGTTGCCGCCTCACAGCGAAGGCAGCGCCGGAGACCCAGGTTCGATCCCGACTACGGGTGCTGTCTGTACGGAGTTTGTACGTCCTCTCCCTGTGACCTGCGTGGGTTTTTCGCCGAGATCTTCGGTTTCCTCCCACACTCCAAAGACGTGCAGGTTTGTAGGTTAATTGGCTTGGTGTAAATGTAAAAATTGCCCCTAGCGCGTGTAGGATAGCGTTAGTGTGCGGGGATCACCGGTCGGTGCAGACCCGGTGGGCCGAAGGGCTTGTTTCCGCGCTGTATCTCTAAACTAAACTGAACGAAAAGAGTTATTAAAGATGGTCTCTCAGCCCGATTTGGAAAGTGGTGAAATCATTGGACCAAGTCAGCATGGATTTACTGAGTTTCTCCATCATGTCTGACTACCTCTTTTAGAATTTTTTAAAAGAGTCAGTAGACCTAGAGGCGGGGGGGAGAAACAGCTGAAAGCTTTGTTAGTTGGCAAAGCTCACACTCCAGGTTTACTGGCCGCTGGAGTCACCAAGGACTTTAACTTGTTTAAGAAGGAACTGCAGATGCTGGAAAATTGAAGGTGGACAAAAATGCTGGAGAAACTCAGCGGGTGCAGCAGCATCTATGGAGCGAAGGAAATAGGCAACGTTTCGGGCCGAAACGTTGCCCATTTCCTTCGCTCCATAGATGCTGCTGCAACCGCTGAGTTTCTCCAGCATTTTTGTCTACCTCCAATGAAATTCTTACTTGGCGGCACTTTTCACAATGGCAGGCAGTAAATAGACATAAAACCAGCAGGACAGGCAGCAGTACAGGAGACCCCAGGGTGACGTTTACAGACCCTTCGTCAGATGGTTACGGATCTGGAAACGAGAGAGATAATTGGTAAGACACAATATCTAATTCAGTTATAAAAAACAAGCACCATATCGTTCAAAGACCAAAACAGGGCCCCAAGTCCCTAGTGCAATCATGGCAGTTCATACATTCATAAATTCAAGAAACATAGAAACATAGAAATTAGGTGCAGGAGTAGGCCATTGGGCCCTTCGAGCCTGCACCGCCATTCAATATGATCATGGCTGATCATCCAACTCGGTATCCCGTACCTGCCTTCTCTCCATACCCCCTGATCCCCTTAGCCACAAGGGCCACATCTAACTCCCTCTTAAATATAGCCAATGAACTGGCTTCAACTACCCTCTGTGGCAGATAGTTCCAGAGATTCACCACTCTCTGTGTGAAAAAAGTTCTTCTCATCTCGGTTTTAAAGGATTTCCCCTTTATCCTTAAGCTGTGACCCCCTTGTCCTGGACTTCCCCAACATCGGGAATAATCTTCCTGCATCTAGCCTGTCCAACCCCTTAAGAATTTTGTAAGTTTCTATAAGATCCCCTCTCAATCTCCTAAATTCTAGAGAGCATAAACCAAGTCTATCCAGTCTTTCTTCATAAGACAGTCCTGACATCCCAGGAATCAGTCTGGTGAACCTTCTCTGCACTCCCTCTATGGCAATAATGTCCTTCCTCAGATTTGGAGACCAAAACTGTACGCAATACTCCAGGTGTGGTCTCACCAAGACCCTGTAGAAGGAAAATTATTGCCATCAAGTCTACAGGCCATTCAATCACGGCTGACTATCGTTCCCAGACTGATTCCTCCCCATAGTCCCCTGACTGTACTAATCAAGAAACCTGTCATCCTCGCCTTGGTTATCCATTGCTCTCTAGAATTTAGGTAGTTTGATAGTCTGATGGCTGATAGAACTTTAGGAAAACACTTCCGAGGTTGTACAGGCTAGATTGAGGATAAATTGGGATACAATGATGGGTGAAGTCCAATACCCGGGGTCCACAGCTCAGAGGATCTGACATGGACATCCTTTAAAACCGGTGAGTGAGGCAAGGCAGCGCCTTTACCACCTCAGAGAGTGGTGAGTCTCTGGGGATCCTCCAGTGCTTCACAGAGCGGTTGTGGAAAGCCATCTTGTCCGGGACATTACCATCTGGTTTGGGAATTGCTCTGCCAAGGACAAGAAGGCTCTGCAGAGAGTAGTGCGTTCGGCCGAACAAACGCACTATGGGAACTACTGCAGTTATACAACAGGATGAACTCCAGAGCCAACAAGATCATATTCCAAGCATGGGCGGTGCAGGCTCGAAGGGCAGAAACGCCTCCTTGCCATGCAGAACTAATTTCTATTCCCAGTTTCTACTGTTTCTATCCTATCTCACCAGGGACTAACTTTACTGAACCATCTTACTGTTGTGTTGTGTCTTTTTAAAATTGCTGTTTTTTTTTGGGTTTTTCTCCAACAAATATGTAATTACTGATTCTGTTCCATTCTGTTTTATAGTTTTTTTTGCACAATCCGCGAGCATTTGCCACTTTTCATTTCACTGCATGTATATGTGACGAATAAACTTGACTTGACTTGACATCCCTGGCCGTTCTAGTGTTGGGGGCATCTTCAGATAGTCAAGTCAAGAGAGTTCATTGTCTATACTCTAACTTCAGATAGCCCTCTCTCCATCCCCCTCCCCTTCCTAGTTCTCCCACTAGTCTTACTGTCTCCAACTACATCCTATCTTTGCCCCTCCCCCTCCCCTGACATCAGTCTGAAGAAGGGTCTCGACCCGAAATGTCGCCCATTCCTTCTCTCTAGAGATGCTGCCTGTCCTGCTGAGTTGCTCCAGCATTTTGTGTCTCCCTATACCTTCTTCCCGATGACAGGAGTGAGAAGAGAGTGTGGCCAGGGTGGTGTGGGTGTCTGACGATGCCGGCTGCCCATGTTGAGGCAGTGACTCCTGTAGATCCCTTCGTTGGTGGGGTGGTCAGTACCCCTGATGGGACCGGGCAGTATCCAGCACTTCCTTACTTTGGGTCAAATTGATTTAAGACCCGTTTGGTTTAAGCTGCCATAAGCACCAAATACTTAAGGAGCGGCTCTGACATTTCCAGACCCAGAGAGTAAACATGAACTCAGTGTTCAATATTCAAATCACAAAGGGTTTGTGTAAGCATGCTACGTGAAGCTTGAAATCCTTGCAGCCGATGTGGAATTATCAATGAGGTGGCCACTGCTGCTCCGATAATTCACTTGCGTTCGTTTTAAACTGGAAAACTCTGAACGTCAGCAGTTATTTGTGAATTGTGAATGAAAGGATTGCCACGAGAGAGCATGTTAAACCCATTAGTGGGAGTGATCTTCAATAGATAGACACAAAGAGCTGGAGTAACTCAGCGGGACAGGCAGCATGTCTGGAGTGTGACGTTTCAGGGTCTGAAGAAGGGTCCCGACCCGAAACATCAACCATTCCTTCTCTCCAGAGATGTTGCCTGTCCCATTGAGTCACGCCAGCATTTTGTGTCTATCTTTGATTTAAACCAGCATCTGCAGTTCTTTCCTACACAATCAGCAGTTCCTTCCTACACATTCAATCATAGCCCAATTGATTCATGTACAGTCCTTGTATCTTCTGCTGACCCATGAATAGAATAGACTCAGCTGTTAATTATACATTCTTCCATGAGGAGTATTGCAACCAATGCTGTTTTGCTCTTCCTTACCAGTTTGGCGAAATTGCTTTTGCAATGGGTGGCGCAGCGGTAGAGTTGCTGCCTTAGAGGCAATAGACAAGAGTAGGACATTCGGCCCTTTGAGCCAGCACCGCCATTCAATGTGATCATGGCTGATCGTCCCCAATCAGTACCCCCGTTCCTGCCTTCTCCCCATATCCCCTGACTCCGCTATCTTTAAGAGCCCTATCTAGCTCTCTCTTGAAAGTATCCAGAGAAGCGGCCTCCACCGCCCTCTGACGCAGAGAATTCCACAGACTCACCACTCTCTGTGAGAAAAGGGAGTTCGATAATGTCACTCCCTGAGATAATGGCATCAATAATCACCTTTGCTCCACATAATGCTATTTCCCTGACTTGCTGCGATTCCTTCTGCTGTGTGATCTTTAGGTCGGTCAGTACCTGCTTGCATAAGATGGCAGGAAAATGATGGAATTAGTCTTTCCCAATCCTAACAAATAATTAGATCCTTTGGGTCGAGACCCGAAACGTCGCCCGTTCCTTCTCTCCAGAGATGCTGCCCGTCCCACTGAGCTACTCCGGCATTTTGTGTCTATCTTCGGTTTAAACCAGCTTTTGCAGTTCCTTCCTGCGGCTCCCATCTACCGCATAGGAACAAAACATCTTTCCACCGCACCTCAGTACACGTGACAATAATGAGACATTAAATTAAACTATATTAAACCTTCTTCTTCTTGCGTGTGGCTTGCCCAGCCTACAGTTGCAGGACAACTTGTTCTATTTGATCTTCCGTTTGTGCACGTCGAGTTGATTGCATTTGTCGAAACAGGGCGGACCGCGTGAAGGTTGCAATCTCCCACGGCACCCCATATTAAACCGACCAGTTTAGGTTGGGCAACTGTGACTGGCTGGCTCCTTCCAGAGACCCCTGTGCCCAGTTCTCTTGGCCGCAGTTCACAGTAACTAACCATCCCCACAGGCAAAATGTTTTAACTCTTTGTACTTTCAAACGGAGAATTTCATGTCCTATCTCAAACTAAGTGAATAGCCACAATTATTTCCTGCCAATTATGACTTTGGACTTAGAGATACAGCACGGTGGTAGAGTTGCTGCTTTACAGCGCCAGAGACCCGGGTTCGATCCTGACTACGGGTGCTGTCTGTACGGAGTTTGTACGTTCTCCCCGTTACCCGCGTGGGTTTTCTCCGGGTGCTCCGGTTTCTTCCCACACTCCAAAGACGTTTATGACTGTTGGCAAATTAATTTCCATCCTGGGACAAATAAAGTTCTATCGTATGGTATCGCCTACAGAAGTGGAAGGCAGAGCCGTGATCTTTTCACCCCACCGCAGAGGATCATTGGCTGCCCTCTCCCCTCCCTGATGGACATCTACACCTCCCGCTGCCTTAGCAGGGCAAAGAAGATCACCAAAGACAGCTCCCATCCTGCGTTTGGACTGTTCGACCTGCTGCCCTCTGGAAGGCGCTATAGGTGCATCAAATCCAGGACAAACAGACTCAGGAATAGCTGCTTTCCGAGAATTATATCTACTATAAATTCAAATTCACACATGCACTGACTACACCGCCCAACACGGACTTCCATCTGTATATATGTATATATGTATGTAGCGCCGCAGAATTTGTGCACCTATTCACCCCCCCCCATCTCCCTTCTGTTTTTTGTTTTTTCTGTTTCTTGTTTTTTGTGCTAAATTGTATGTATGCACTGAGTACGAGCAGCTTTCAGTTTCACTGTACATGTATAGTGACAATAAATAAATGGCATAAATAAATGGCATATCTCTTCCTTCATGTCGAAGGTGGACACAGAATGCTGGAGTAACTCAGCGGGTCAGGCAGCATCTCTGGAGAGAAGGAATGGGTGATGTTTCAGGATCTGAAGTAGGGCCTCGACCCGAAATGTCAGCCACTCCTTCTCTCCAGATATGCAGCCTGACCCGCTGAGTTACTCCAGCATTTTGTGCCTGTCTATCTTCGGTTTACACTAACATCTGCTGTTCCTTCCTACCTCCCTTTTGTCGAGCCAGGCACAAAGTAATTTGTTGGTCGAAATGGATCACCCTCACAGGTCATATAGACTCATAGAGATGCTCACAAATTCACAGGTTATAGGAATAGAATTAGGCCATTCGGCCCATCGAGTCCACTCCGCCATTCAATCATGGCTGATCTCTGCCTCTTATTTACCTGCCTTCTCCCCATAACCCTTGACACCCGTTCTAATCAAGAATTTGTCTATCTCTGCCTTAAAAATATCCACTGACTTGGCCTCCACAGCCCTCTGTGGCAATGAGTTCCACAGATTAACTACCCTCTGACTAAAGAAGTTCCTCCTCACCTCCCTTCTAAGAGAGCGCCCTTTAATTCTGAGGCTGTGACCTCTGGTCCTAGACTCTCCAACCAGTGGAAACATCCTCTCCACATCCACCTTATCTACACCGTTTCAATGAGGTCCCTGCAAGTTTCAATGAGGTCCCTCCCCTCAACCTTCTAATCTCCAGCGAGTACAGGCCCAGTGCCGTCAAACGCTCATCATATGCTAACCCACTCATTCCTGGAAACATTCGTGTAAACCTCCCCTGGACCCTCTCCAGGGACAGCACATCCTTCCTCAGATATGGGGCCCAGATTTGCTCACAGTACTCCTAATGCGGTCTGACCAGCGCCTTCTAGAGCCTCAGCGTTACATCTCTGTTTTTGTATTCCAGTCCTATTGATATAGTCAAGTCAAGTCAAGTCAAGTTTATTTGTCACATACACATACGAGATGTGCAGTGAAATGAAAGTGGCAATGCTCGCGGAACAACAAAACAACCAAACAAATTATAAACACAATCATAACACATATTATTTTACATAATAAATAATAGAAGGAAAAACGTTCTGTACAGTTAGTCCCTGGTGAGAAAGGCGTTTACAGTCCGAATTGCCTCTGGGAAGAAACTCCTTCTCAACCTCTCCGTTCTCACTGCATGGCAACGGAGGCGTTTGCCTGACCGTAGCGGCTGGAACAGTCTGTTGCAGGGGTGGAAGAGGTCTCTCATGATTTTGTTTGCTCTGGAGTTGCACCTCCTGTTGTATAGTTCCTGCAGGGGGGTGAGTGAAGTTCCCATAGTGCGTTCGGCCGAACGCACTACTCGCTGCAGAGCCTTCTTGTCCTTGGCAGAGCAATTCCCGAACCAGATGGTAATGTTCCCGGACAAGATGCTTTCCACCGCCGCTGCGTAGAAGCACTGGAGGATCCTCGGAGACACTCTGAATTTCCTCAATTGCCTGAGGTGGTAAAGGCGCTGCCTTGCCTTACTCACCAGTGCTGAGGCGTGTGATGACCATGTCATATCCTCAGAGATGTGGACTCCCAGATATTTAAAACAGTTCACCCTATCCACAGGATCCCCATTTATACTCAATGGAGTGTACGTCCTCGGATGATGTGCCCTCCTAAAGTCCATGATCAGCGCCTTCGTTTTTTTGATGTTCAAGAGGAGGCTGTTCTCCTGGCACCAGAGTGCTAGATCAGCCACCTACTCCCGGTAGGCCCTCTCATCATTGTCTGAGATCAGGCCCACCACCACAGTATCATCAGCAAACTTAATTATTGAATTGGAGCTGAACCTAGCCACACAGTCATGTGTGTACAGGGAGTACAATAGGGGGCTGAGGACGCAACCCTGGGGCCATCCTGTGCTCAGGGTGAGGGACTTCGATGTATTCCCTCCCATCTTGACTACCTGGGGCCTGGCGGTGAGAAAGTCCAGGACCCAGGCACACAGGGAGGTGTTGAGCCCCAATTCCAGTAGCTTCAGGTCGTGACCTGAAACGTCACCTGTCCATGTTCTCCAGAGATGCAGTCTGACCCACTGAGTTACTCCAGCACTTGGTGTCCTTTTTTTTTGTAAACCAGCATCTGCAGTTCCTTGTTTCGACAGGTTATTTGGCATCTGGTGCTGTAAGACAGCAATTCTACCGCTGCTCCCCCGTGCCGACCTTTCGCTGCCCTTTTATCCTCGACCAAAACCTCTCTCCACTCAGCCGGCGCTATTTAAGTGTCTAAATGCCTCTCGAGCATCGTAATTATATCCGAAAATGCAGATCCAAATCTTTATAATTCAGAACATTGTAAGGAAACCGGTCTCATAAGGCTGCTGGAAACGCAATTTGATTTCAGAAGACTCTTTAGAGAAAATAGCTAGAAACCTTCAGGGATAATTAGATAGAACTAAATCAGATATAACTAATATATGCAAATAAATCAGTCCAACCTTAGGCTGAGGGGGTTAGAGCCAACGCAAGGATAAGCTAAAGTAACACTTGGTCTATCTTTCAGTCTCAAGAAGGGTCTCGACCCGAAACGTCACCCGTTCCTTCCCTCCACAGATGCAGCCTGACCCGCTGAGTTACTCCAGCTGTTTGTGTATATCTTTGGTTTAAACCAGCATCTGCAGTTCCTTCCTACACACTTGGTCTATCTGGACAGATAGGTCTCTTTTAGAAAGCTTTACCTACATTAAAACTACCCTTTAATTTATTAAGCTGTTCCTTGGCAGAAGGAATATTTCAAATAGCAGTGGAGAATATTAATTTCTGGTCTTTCTCCTTTCTTTGCTGTTTGTTTAACGTCAAGACTTCTGAACACCAGCCCCGTGAATGAATTACAATTGTGATACCATTAGTTTAGTTTAGTTATGAGATACAGCACGGAAACTGGCCCTTCGGCGAGTCCGCACCGACCAATGATCCCCGCAGAGTAACACTATCCTACACACACTTTAGGGACAATTTACATGTATACCAAACCAATTAACTACAAACCTGCATGTCTTTGGAATGTGGGAGGAAACCGGAGCACCCGGAGAAAACCCACGCGGGTCACGGGGAGAACGTACAAACTCCGTACAAACAGGGCCCGTAGTCAGGATCGAACCTGGGTCCCTGGCGCTGTGAGGCAGCAGCTCTACCACTGCGCCACCGTGCCATATATTGTGTTCACTGTTCTTTATCTCTCTACATCATCGTCTATATCTCTCGTTTCCTTGATCCCTAACCAGTCTGAAGAAGAGTCTCGACTCGAAACGTCACCCATTCATCCTCTCCAGAGATGCTGTCCGTCCCGCTGAGTTAGTCCAGTTTTTTGTGTCTGTCTAAGATTTAATAGGAATCTGCTGGGCAACTTTTTCACTCAGAGGGTGGTGGGTATATGGAACAACTGAGGAGGTAGTTGAGGCAAGAACTATATAAGCATTTAGTTTAGTTTAGTTTACTATCATCACGCGTACCGAGGTACAGTGAAAATCATTTTTGTTGCGTGCTATCCAGTCTGTGAAAATATTACACATAATTACAATCATGGACAGGTACTGTATATGGTTTGGAAAGGTTTGGAGGGATATGAGTAACGATGTTACAAGACTTACCTTCAGCGGCGCAGCAGTTCTGCCACTGGCTGTGTGCGCGACTTTGGTGCTTTTGGGGGGGGGCGGGATTAAAATCCAGTTTTCTACTGCCTGTCGGAGGCGGATTTCCTCGGGCTGCTAGCTGCTGAAGAAAAATCGATCAGACTTCCCTTCCCGATTTTTATTTTTTAATTGCGAGACAATTTAATAATTATATTAAAATAAAAAGCGACTTCTAACGTCCTCAATGCCTACAACGTGATGGATTACAAGAACGGGTAAGGGGTAAGTCGTCTATTTTACATATAATCTTGCTTCTTGGGATGGCTTTAATCTAATTTTACGTTTCGAAAATGTGATTTGGGCCCCATACGAACCCGCAGTGTCTTTTCTGCCGATATGGGGTTCAAATTCACTGCAAATGCAACGTTCCAATCAATCACGTTCCAGAAACACCCACTCGCAAGATGATTTAAATGCTCTTTTTTTTTGGGTCAATCATGTCATAAGGGCATCTAAATCATCCATATTTTGTGTTATTGTCTATCCATAGTCAATATTTTTATACTAAATATCAGTTTTAGTCCCATGTATTGTGCAAGAAAACAATCATTTTGATTATATTGAGTGGATATTTCTAGATTAATTTATGGGAATTAAACATTAAATTCCTTCCACCTGGCATATAAATTAATGAATGTGAGATTTAAAAATCATGTTATATTGTGAAATCTTGTGTGAATGGGATTAGTTTGTTATTTGGATACTTAGGCTATTTAAAAAAAAATCATTTTCTTAAGAAATGGAATCTACAGGACACTCTTAATGGGAAAGTAGTGGGCAGAAAGGCATGTCATGCGTGGTTTGAAGAGAAAAAACATGTAGTTTACAATGCCAAAATTGAAAAGTTGAAGAAAAACAAGGTGTACAGAGTTGCTTATTGGTTACACTCTGAGGAGTATGATGATTGCAACTGATTATGATATGCCAATGTACCAGCTAGCAACTGATCTTCTCCATAAAGACTTGGTCTTTTGCTAGAAATTGTAATTTCTTTACCTGTCTGTTACAGACTTACAACATATAATACAATAATATTAAAGTTCTGATCTTGAGAATATCACATTTTTGTTATATAGGATCTGAGTAGGATAGGACTCTATTTCTTGGAGGGCAGGAGGATGAGAGGCGAACTTATAGAGGTTCAAAATCATGAGAGGAATAGATCGGGTAGATGCACAGAATCTCTTCCCCAGAGTAGGTGAATCGAGGACCAGAAGACATAGGTTTAAGGTGAAGGGGGAAAAGATTTAATTGGAATCTGAGCGGTAACTTTTTCACACAGGTGTATGGAACGAGCTGCCGGAAGAGGTAGTTGAGGCTGGGACTATCCCATCGTTTAAGAAACAGTTGGACAGGTACATGGATAGGACAGGTTTGGAGGGATGTGGACCAAACGCGGGCAGGTGGGACTAGTGTAGCTGGGACATGTTGGCTGGTGTGGGCAAGTTGGGCCGAAGGGCCTTTCTCCACACTGATTCTCTAGGACTCTCTAAAGAGTAAAGTGTTAAGGGAGGGGGAGCTGATGGATGTCACAACAAGGGCGAGGCGGATATGGCCAGCAATTGTAAGCATTGCGGTCTGGTGAGCCAATGCTTTGCCAGCACTGCAGGAGTGAAAGAAACAGGACAGCCATTTTACTTTAATTATTTAGTAGCGAACAATATGGATTGGATTGATTTATTTAATATCAGTGCTGTGCAGCCTGACAAATTTGTTCCTGAAGGTATTTGCTGTTTTGTATAAAGAGTCATCTAATATCTGATTGAATTTTTAGCTGCCTTAAGAGAGCGATTCCCTCTAACGTGCTGGATGTATTTGTACCTGGGGCTTTAACCAGGCAGCATTTTGCTCTAACCATTGAGAATAATTTTTCTGTCTCACTAATTAAATGATAAATTAATTTCAATCTCCAAAGTCGTCAGACCTAAAAACATAAAAAATGTAAGAACTAAGACCAGGACTGGATAGTACGGGCCTTAGACCCACCTTACTGACATTTACCCGGATAATAATAATAATAATAATAATATCCCAGGAATGAGTGGGTTAACATACGATGGACGTTTGACGGCACTGGGCTTCTACTCGCTGGAGTTCAGAAGGAAGAGGGGGGACCTCATGGAAACTTACCGACCAGCGAAAGGTTTGGAACGAGGGTCTCGACCCGAAACGTCACCCACTCCTTCTCTCCAAAGATGCTGCCTGTCCCGCTGAGTTACTCCAGCGTTTTGTGTCTGTCTTCAAAGGCTTGGATAGAGTGGATGTGGAGAGGATGATTCCACTAGTGGGAGAGTCTAGGACCAGAGGTCGCAGCCTCAGAAATAAAGGACGTTCCTTTTCGGAAGGAGATGAGGAGGAATTTCTTAAGTCAGAGGGTGGTGAATCTGTGGAATTCTTTGCCAAAAAAAGCTTTGAAGGCTAAGTTAATGGATATTTTTAAGTCAGAGATAGATAGATTCTTGATTTGTACGGGTATCAGGGGTTATGGGGAGAAGGCAGGAGAATGGGGTTCGGAGGGAGAGCTAGATCAGCCATGATTGAATGGCGGAGTAGACTTGATGGGCCGAATGGCCTAATTTTGCTCCTATCACTTATGACCTTAAGAACACTGACTGACTCGGTGTATCTATTCCACTCCTGAAATATCTCCTTAAATCTTTACCAAGGCTGATCTATCTACCGATTTGATCCCAGCCAGTCCTGCCCTCTTCCCCCTCACCTGCGTAGTTGTCTTTGGTTGGGCTAATTCAACCCTGTTTCTTTCCTCAGAGATCATTAATTCCAAGATTATTCATTATTTGTATCTCATTACCCAGTACCGGATCTAAAATAGCCGGTTCCCTGGCTGGTTCCTGACTGCATTACTTTAAGAATCTATTCCAAGTACTTGTTAGGACTTTGCCCCCAAGGCTGCTCTTGCCATTTGATTTGACCAATCTATATGATAATTAAAATCCCTTGTGATTATTTCAGTGTCTTTATCCAAGCACTTCCACTTCTACAGAAGTTTAAAGGGATTTGACTTGTCACCCGACACTCCAACAAACTTCTACAGAAGTTTGCGCTGCCAAAAGTATCCTGGCTGTTTTTTTTATCAAGGCCAGGTACAGCAATTCCAACGCACAGGAACGCAGAGAGAGCGGTGGGCTCAGCCCCGGCCCATCACCGGCTTGGCCCTCCCCACCAACGAAGGCATCCACACCAGGCGCTGTATCAAGACAACTATGAAAGATCCCCGCCAATCCAGGCTGTGACCTCTTCTCCCTGCTACCGTCAGAGAGAAGGCGCATAAACTGAGGAAGGACATTATTGCCATAGAGGGAGTGCAGAGAAGGTTCACCAGACTGATTCCTGGGATGTCAGGACTGTCTTAAGAAGAAAGACTGGATAGACTTGGTTTATACTCTCTAGAATTTAGGAGATTGAGGGGGGACCTTATAGAAACTTACAAAATTCTTAAGGGGTTGGACAGGCTAGATGCAGGAAGATTGTTCCCGATGTTGGGGAAGTCCAGGACAAGGGGTCACAGCTTAAGGATAAGGGGAAATCCTTTAAAACCGAGATGAGAAGAACTTTTTTCACACAGAAAGTGGTGAATCTCTGGAACTCTCTGCCACAGAGGGTAGTTGAGGCCAGTTCATTGGCTATATTTAAGAGGGAGTTAGATATGGCCCTTGTGGCTAAGGGGATCAGGGGGTATGGAGAGAAGGCAGGTACGGGATACCGAGTTGGATGATCAGCCATGATCATATTGAATGGCGGTGCAGGCTCGAAGGGCCGAATGGCCTACTCCTGTACCTAATTTCTATGTTTCTATGTTTCTAAACCTAGAGTCCCACACCACCAGGTTCACGAGCAGCTTCTTTCGTACATGGATCGGACAGGTTTAGAGGGATACGGGCCAAACACAGCCAGATCGGACGAGTGTAGATGGAGTGTATATCTTGGTACACATGGTAATAAAGAAACCATATATATATGTATATGGATATATATAAATATACTGACATATGCAGTAAACGATATATAAATATATACCTACTATATATAAATATACTGAACTTTTATAGTCATATCTACCAATGGCCTGCTTTATAATTGTTATTTATTTGGATATCTTTCATTCATTTGTTCTAGACATCACCGTCTATATCTCAAGTTTCCCTCTCCCCTGAATCTCTGCCTCAGAGGGCAGTGGAGGCAGGTTCTCTGGATGCTTTCAAGAGAGAGCTAGATAGGGCTCTTAAAAATAGCGGAGTCAGGGGATATGGGGAGAAGGCAGGGAACGGGGTACTGATTGGGGATGATCAGCCATGATCACATTGAATGGCGGTGCTGGCTCGAAGGGCCGAATGGCCTACTCCCGCACCTATCGTCTATTGTCTATTGTGTACCATCTATTGTCAGTCTGAAGAAGGGTCTCGACCCGAAACATCGCCCATTCCTTCTCTCCAGAGATGCTGCCTGCCCTCCTGAGTTGCTCCAGGTTTTTGTGGCTATCTTCGGTTTAATGTACAGTATGTACATATATATATATGTCTGAAGAGGGTTTCGGCCCGAAACGTTGCCTATTTCCTTCGCTCCATAGATGCTGCTGCACCCGCTGAGTTTCTCCAGCTTTTTTGTGTAACCTACATATATATATATATGTGTGTGTATATACACACACACACACATATATATATATCTGAAGAAGGGTCTTGACCCAAAACGTCACCCATTCCTCCACTCCACAGATGCTGCCTCACCTACTGAGTTTCTCCAGCATTTTGTGTCTACTTATATATTTACATATATGCGTGTGAGCGTGTGCATAAACATATATATGAACTATTTTTTTGTTTATTATGGGTTTTACAGAGTACACATATATGTCAGTTGTGCTGCTACAAGTAAGAATTTCATTGCGTTCCACTTGGTTTACACATGACATTGAAACACTTGACTTGTGCTTCAGTGACGACTTTGTGTTGGGCTTTCAGATCACGCCCATCCTCTTCTGTTTGTGCCGTCAGCTCATTTATCGTGTTATGAATACCGATAAAGCCCTTTAACTTTCCCTCCTGTTGCTTCCTTGCTCTGATTGCTGGAGGCCGCTTTCAGATGAGCTGGTGACGGCTGCAGAAGTGGGTGAAGTGCAACGGTGTTGTAATTGAGAGCAGAATTCTGAAACCAATTCACTGCTGGAGGAGTGTGTGGGTGGGGGTTCAGCAGAGGGCTGGTGAGTGAGACATTCTGTGGGCAGCAAGCTTTTAAAAGGAAGTCTTTGCATTCCCACATCACTTTCTGAGCATTGCATAATTCTCGATTGATTACAAATTCGCCGCTGTAATAAAAAAACACACCACTGCCAACTAGCAAAGAGCAAACTTCCACAAAGTTTAAAGGAGATATAATGCGGGGACTTGTTCTCAACACGCGCACAGGCGGAACGGTGGCGCGCCGGAGACCCGCGTTCCATCCTGACTACGGGTGCTGTCTGTACAGTCTTTATAGACCAGCATCTCTGGAGAGAAGGAATGGGTGACGTTTCGGGTCGAGACCCTTCTTCAGACCCTGAAACCTCACCCATTCCTTCTCTCCAGAGATGCTGCCTGTCCCGCTGAGTTACTCCAGCATTTTGCATTGAGTCTGTCCAAAGCAAGCGCTGTCTGCGGAGGGCGCTCAGCATCGCCAAGGACTGCTCTCACCCCAACCATGGACTGTTTACCCTCCTACCATCCGGGAGGCGCTACAGGTCTTTCCGTTGCCGAACCAGCAGGTCGAGGAACAGCTTCTTTCCGGCGGCTGTCACTCTACTCAACAACGTACCTCGGTGACTGCCAATCACCACCACCGGACACTTATTATTTTTTTTAATTCAAATCGTTTGCTATGTCGCTCTTCAAGGGAGATGCTAAATGCATTTCGTTGTCTCTGTACTGTACACTGACAATGACAATTAAATTGAATCTGAATAATCTGAATCTGAATCTGAATTTTGAGTCTACCTTCTCCCCATAGGTGACCTCTGACACACGTGCTAATCAGGAATCTATCTATCTCTGCGTTAAGTACATCCACTGACTTTGTCTCCACAGCCTTCTGTGGCAAAGATTTCCACAGATTAGCCACCCTCTGACTAAAGAAATTCTTGCTCATGTTATCATGTGTAGGAAGGAACTGCAGATGCTGGTTTATACGGAAGATAGACGCAAAATGCCGGAGCAACTTAGCAGGTCAGACAGCATGTCTGGAGAAAAGGAATGGGCGACGTTTCGGGGTTAAGACCCTTAGTTTAGTGTTTAGTTTGGTTTAGTTTAGACCTGTTCGTCTTTGGAGTGTGGGAGGAAACCGAAGATCTCGGAGAAAACCCTCGCAGGTCACGGGGAGAACGTGCAACGTCCGTACAGACAGCGCCCCGTAGTCGGGATCGAACCCGGGTCTCCGGGGCTGAAAGCGCTGTAAGGCAGCAACTCTACCGCAGTGCCACTGTGCAGCCCCACCCTTCTACAGACTGAGAGTCAAGGGAAAGGGAAACGAGAGATATAGATGGAGATAATGTAACGGTGATAGAGGAGACAAGGTGGAAAGGAGCTACAGACAATGAACATTGAATTCTCCCAATTTTGTTAGTCCCTGCTGTCTCCTCCCTTTCCTTAGCCCTCGGGCTTCTCCTCCTCCTCCTTTTTCCTTCCTTCTCCCCGCCCACCCCCTATCAGTCTGAAGAAGGGTTTCGTCCCGAAACGTTGCCTATTTCCTTCGCTCCATAGATGCTGCTGCACCCGCTGAGTTTCTCCAGCTTTTTTGTGTAACCTTTGATTTTCCAGCATCTGCAGTTCCCTCTTGAACAATGCAGACAATGACTTGGATGGGGGAGGGACGGAGAGAGGGGATGGGTACAGTGAAGGGCTACTTGGAAGTTAGAGAAAACAATATATTGCAGAACGCCGCAGGAGATCCTTCTTCCCTGTGGCTATTAAACTTTACAACTCCTCCCCCTTCTGTCGTGGGGTAGACTGAGACTGACTCCCCCCCCCCCTCCCCCCACCTCCCCCCCCCCCCCCTCCCCCCCCCCCCACCTACCCCCCCCCACCTCCCCCCCCCCCCTCACCCCCCCCTCCTCCCCCCCCCCCCCCCCCCCCCCCCCACCCCCCCCCTCCCCCCCCATCCCAATCTTTGCACATCCCCCAAGCCTGTCCACTCGTCTCTTTAATAAAATAATAAAGCTTTATCATACAGTATAAGGAGATACAAAAAATACATTAAAAATTGCATTGTTTATATCATGTTTCATGCGTTTTGTGTGTTTTATGACTGTTGGCAGATCAATTTATTTCCTGGGACTAACACAGTTCTATCGTATTGTATCGTTTTTTTATTCATACCGCTGGGTTGTAAGCTGCCCAAGTGAAATATGTCTAAGTATGGAGTTCTGTGCCCTCTCCACCCTAAAGTAACCACTGAAATAAACGCTGGTTGTTGCAGTAAATGTGTGGGATGGTAGCACAGTGTCGCAACTGAAATGCATTTTCTGCAAGTGGATTATCTCCAACCCCCCCCCCCCCCCCCCCCCCCCCCCCCCCCCCCCCCCACCCCCCCCCTCCACCACCCCCCCCCACACCCCCCCCCCCCCCCCCTCGTGACGGCAGGCTTTTGAGGTATTAGCTGACGTTGTGGCAAGAACAATGTTCCATCTAATTATAGGCAGTTATCGAAGCCATGGAAAAACAAAGGCATTCACACGCAAGAAGCAATCATCGAAAGTTGAATTGGAAGCTCAGGAGAAAAATACAGGGCAAGCAAGCTCCATTATTTCACCATTTCAAATCTTGGATTGCATATTGATGGGGGAGTGAAATTAAAGAACGTGTGCTGGGAACATTAACTAGATTAATTATACCATTCTTCAACACGGTTGTTATCAGTTGTGAAAGACATCCTGGAAGTGTTTGCCGTTATTTTCTAATTAAATTTCCCTCCGATTAGCTGAAGAATAACTTTGCTCATGAAGAGATGGGTTTGAATTGGAGGGTAATTAAATGTTCTTCCAGTGCCGCCAGCACCTTTCGTTCAGCTTGCACTTAATCTTTTATGATCATAAATGCCGTTGACATATTTTAGTTTAGTTTAGTTTATTGTCACGTGTACCGAGGTACAGTGAAAAGCTTTTTGCTACGTGCTAACCAGTCAGCGGAAAGACAATACATGATTACAATCAAGCTAGATAAAAGTGCTGGGGAAACTCAGCGGGTGCAGCAGCATCTATGGAGCGAAGGAAATAGGCAATGTTTCGGGCCGAAACCCGGAAGGGTTTCGGCCCGAAACGTTGCCTATTTCCTTCGCTCCATAGATGCTGCTGCACCCGCTGAGTTTCTCCAACACTTTTGTCTACCTTCGGTGGCTAGACAGTGAAGTCTGGCCCAAAACGTTGCCTATTTCCTTCGCTCCATAGATGCTGCTGCACCCGCTGAGTTTCTCCAACACTTTTGTCTACCTTTGGTGGCTAGACAGTAAAGTCTGGCCCAGCTTGATCACAATCTTGCACCTCGAGGTAACATATTTAACCTGGTGCGTTGAAGAAATCAAAACGTCACCTAAAACCTCACCTATAGAAACATAGAAACATAGACAACAGGTGCAGGAGTAGGCCATTCGGCCCTTCGAGCCTGCACCGACATTCAATATGATCATGGCTGATCATCCAATTCAGTATCCCATCCCTACCTTCTCTCCATACCCCCTGATCCCTTTAGCCACAAGGGCCACATCTAACTCCCTCTTAAATATAGCCACTGAACTGTGGCCTCAACTACCCTCTGTGGCAGAGAGTTCCAGTTCACCACTCTCTATGTGAAAAATGTTTTCCTCATCTCGATCCTAAAAGATTTCCCCCTCATCCTTAAACTGTGACCCCTTGTCCTGGATCCACCTTCTCCAGAGATGCTAAAAGATTTCCCCCTTATGAGTAACTCCAGACTTTGTGTCCTTTTTTTTTGGATCCAGCACTTTTTCCAGGAAGATGCTGCGAAGGTTACACAAAAAAGCTGAGAAACTCCAGCACTTTCGGCCCGAAACGTTGCCTATTTCTTTTTTTGGTGTGCAAACCCGCTGAGTTTCCCAGCTTTTTTGCCAGTTCCTGCAGTTTCTCGTCTCTATTTTTGGTTTTTTCTTTTAACATGCTAATCCAGCAATTTCAAGCTCACCTTCATTAGTGCTGGCTTTTATTTTAAGGCTTTGGGTCTAGTTAATGAACGGAATTAAATTCCCCCGCAGGCCATGGTACAGCGTCGAACTCTTGACCAAAGATCCAAGCCTCGGGATTATTAGTCCATTAGCAGAAGAATTATCCTATTAGGCGCTTTCGGACAACGCGTTGAGTCCAAGTAACACGCTACTGTGGGTGGCCTTGGGATCAGAGTCAGTTCAGTGTTGTTGCAAAACCCTATGTCTCCTTGAATATCTGTTGCTATTGCCCACTTAACATCGAGGATCAGTCTAACAATACATGCAGGAACTTATTTCTCACCTCTTTGGGTATAATTACTGAGCTTCCATTAGGGCTGAATCACCCTTTTGTTGCCTTACTACTCAGCCTCAGCCCATTTCTGTCCAATCTGCTCACCAACAGATAGTAATTTTCTATCATTATCTTCCCACTGACTGAGTAAATTTCTTCACAAATTATATTAACCACATTCAATTTCCACTAGATGTATTTATTTCAGCAGCCAATTCAAATGCCTGTGTTGGGTTGTACTGCCACTTTCTTTATCTGCTTTACTTTCTCTCCTTCTCAGGAAGGTTTACCGCTTTCAGATCGTCAATAATTCATTCTCTCATTGTTATTCATTTCCTCTGAGTTATTCTTTTCGGACCATCCAGGTCTGCCCCTGTAATTGTCATTGCTCACGAGTTAAATAGACAATAGACAATAGGTGCATGAGTAGGCCATTCTCTCTTCGAGCCAGCACCGCCATTCAATGTGATCATGGGCTGATCATCCACAATCAGTACCCCGTTCCTGCCATCTCCCCATATCCCCTGACTCTGCTATCTTTTAAGAGCCCTATCTAACTCTCTCTTGAAAGCATCCAGAAAATTGGCCTCCACCGCCCTCTGAGGCAGAGAATTCCACAGATATACAACTCTCTGAGTGAAAACGTTTTTCCTCATCTCCGTTCTAAATGGCCTACCCTTGATTGTTAAACTGTGGCCCCTGGTTCTGGACTGCCACAACATCGGGAACATGTTTCCTGCCTCTAGCAGAATACAAAGGTAGACAAAAATTGCTGGAGAAACTTAGCGTGTGAGGCAGCATCTATGGAGAGAAGGAATAGGTGACGTTTATAGGCTAATTGGCTTGGTTTAAATGTAATTTGTCTCTAGTGTGTGTAGTATAGTGTTAGTGGGGATCACAGATTGGTGTGGGAGGAAACTGAAGATCTCGCAGGGGAGAAGGTACAAACTCCGTACCGACAGCACCCGTAGTCAGGATCGAACCCGGGTCTCCGGCACTGTAAGGCAGCAGCTCTACCGCTGAGCCACCGTGCCGCACAGGGGAGGGACTGCTCTCTCTTTAAGGGCCATGAGTTACTGCATGTCTCACGCATATAAAAAATGCGCTTGCAGTTTGCAGATCTGAGATGCATTTCTTGAATCAGGCAATGGCTATGACACTCAGGGGAGGTTTGAAACAGTGGAGCCATGAAAGTGTTGCTGTTTGCTGATTCTTGTTATGTGAAGGAGGTGAATGTCACAAACCAGCAGCTGAGGGGGATTGCAGAGCAAATACACCTTGAAACAACGTTGTATCATTAAAAGGATGTTAGGAATGATGATTTTAGTTTAGCTTGGACCTGAGATCCTGAGAGCAATGCCGTCTGGAGCTGTGCTCCTGGTAGGGCCACCCATGGCGGTAAGGTCGAGGGGGGAGGTCTCTGACAAAGAACCAATCCAACCAAGACCTCAACGGTGGAACAGGCGGAGGACGATGGCTGACCTTAGTGGAGCGTCACAACGGCTGGGAAGGCGGATGAAGGCTGCGGCAGAAAAGGGTCTCCGGTCGTCTTGGACTCCACGCCACTGGATCCTGACCCAGATCTGTCAAGGACCGTGTGGTGGCTGTCTGTGCACCAGTCTCCCTGCGTTAAACAAAGTCACGCACAAACGTCCTCCAACCCTGGAGACAACCATGGTCAAAGATCTTCGCTATAAGATCTTTGCCCATGGTCAGGTCATGACTGCAGGGGGTCGAAGAAAGAAAAAGAGATGAGAGATACAGCACGGAAACAGGCCCTTCGGCCCACCGAGGCCGTACAGCCCAGCGATCCCTGCACAGTAACACTATCCTACACACACTAGGGACAATTTACATTTCATACCAAGCCAATTAGCCTACATACCTGCACGTCTTTGGAGTGTGGGAGGAAACCAGAAGATCTCAGTGAACATAGGGTTTCAGCTCAGCCTGAAGAAGGGTCTCGACCCGAAATGTCACCCCATTCCTCCTCTCCAGAGATGCTGCCTGACCCTCTGAGTTACTCCAGCATTTTGTGTCTATCTTTGGTGTAAACCTGCATCTGCAGTTCCATCCAACACATTTAGCCACAATCATATTAAAATACGAGAGTGTAAAGAACAGTAGATTAGACTGAGGCAGTGTACAAGAGTCACCATGTTGCCTGGGAATTACTGGTGGAATCCAGCTGTGATCGCTTTACACTGCGGTAAGTTATCTGGTGAATTATTTATAACAACTATTAAGTATGAAGGTATTTGCATAAATGACATTTATTTATGATTATTTTTGTGTGCAGAGTTGCGCTATAAGCACAGGCAAGTCACGGTTTATGTGTGTTTTATGGTAATGTGGAAACAGCAGATTGAAGAGAATGGGAGTGGCGCAGCGGTAGAGTTGCTGCCTCACCGCGCCAGAGACCCCGGTTCGATCCTGACTACGGGAGCTGTCTGTACGGAGTTTGTCTCCGGGTGCTCCAGTCAAAAGGTTTGCGTGCAGGTTTGTAGGTTAATTGGCTTCTGTAAATTGCTCCAGGTGTGTTAGGTAGAGCTAGTGTACGGGTGATTGCAGGTGGGTGTGTGAGCCTGTTTCCATGCTGTATCTCTTAAGTTCATCAGTAATAGGTGCAGGATTAGGCCATTCTGCCCATCTAGTCCGCTCCGCCACTCAATCATGGCTGATCTACCTATCCCTCTCAATGCCATTCTTCTGCCTTCTCCCCCATAACCCCTGACACCCGTACTAATCAAACATCTGTCGATCTGCACCTTGAAACAAGGAACAAGGAGCAAGATGGAGAGATGGAGAGAGAGATAGAGGGGAACAGAGAGAGGGAGAGGGAGAGGGGGAGAGAGAGAAAGGTTCCAGAGTATAACAGCAGGAGGCAGTAAAGCAAGAGGCCACAGCAGCGGAGAGAGGGAGGCTCACGTTGGGATTGCCCCGGGGTTTATAGACTTCTCGCCTGAATGCTGCTGAGAGGAAACACCATTGGGGCAATGAAGAGAAAGTTCTGGGGAACATTTGCTCATTTTCTTTGCACAAGATGGAGAAAGCAGTGGAGCTGCATGAGAATGCAAGGGCTGGAATCTCAAGCAAACAAAGCGAGGTGCTGCTATAACTGGTGGTTACACAAAAAAGCTGGAGAAACTCAGCGGGTGCAGCAGCATCTATGGAGTGAAGGAAATAGGCAACGTTTCGGGCCGAAACCCGGAAGGAAATAGGCAACGTTTCGGGCCGAAACCCGGAAGGGTTTCGACCCGAAACGTTCCCTATTTCCTTCGCTCCATAGATGCTGCTGCACCCGCTGAGTTTCTCCAGCTTTTTTGTGTAACCTTCGATTCTCCAGCATCTGCAGTTCCCTCTTAAACGCTGCTATAACTGTGTGGACCAAACCAAACTAAACTAAACTAAACTAAACTAAACTAAACTAAACTAAACTAAAATAAACTAAACTAGCAAGAACTACAGAAGAGGGAGTACACAACTTTCATCAGTATTCTGAGCCTTTATTCCAAAGACCAAGTCTTCCATTCAAAAATCATTAAGGGAAATAAATTTCTCCAAAGCAATTGATTATGCACAAATTAAGTCTGCTTGTCTGTAATCAGGAATGCAATCAGAATGGACCTATTGAGTTATCGAATTAATAAAAGAAAGATGAAGATTCATTCCAGCGTTTAGGAACTAACTCACGTTCTGGTTGTTCCATTTAATTCTGACAACATGTCCACAGAGCAATTGTGATTTGGGTTTTATGATGCGTGGTGGTTTGTGAATGTTTTCTGTCCTGTTCAGAAATGTTCATCAACTCCAGTCGGTACAGATGGGTCCCCACCACCCATCCCACTCCTCCGTCCCTCCCCTCTTCCCCTCTAACGAGTGAGGGAAGGCAAGAGTAATCAAGGAGCAGTCTCACCCACCGGTCACTCCCTCTTCTCCCCTCTCCCCTCTCCCCTCAGGCAAGAGGAACAGAAGTGTGAACACGCACGCCTCCAGATTCAGGGACAGTTTCTTCCCGGCATTCATCAGGCAACTGATCATGACTTCAGAATTAAGGGAACAGAAGTTTAGGGGTAACATGAGGGGGAACTTCTTTACTCAGAGAGTGGTGGCGGTGTGGAATGAGCTTCCAGTGGAAGTGGTGGAGGCAGGTTCGTTGGTATTATTTAAAAATAAATTGGATAGGCATATGGATGAGAAGGGAATGGAGGGTTATGGTATGAGTGCAGGCAGGTGGGACTAAGGGAAAAAGGTTGTTCGGCACGGACTTGTAGGGCCGAGATGGCCTGTTTCCGTGCTGTAATTGTTATATGGTTATATGGTTATATGGTTAACTGAACCATCCCGTCAGCAACATTCAGGCGGCACGATGGCACAGAAGTAGAGTTGCCACCTTACAGCGCCAGAGACCCGGGTTCGATCCTGACCACGGGTGCCGTCTGTACGCAATCTGCATGTTCTTCCCGTGACCGCGAGGGCTTTCTCTGGGCGCTCCGGTTTCCTCCCGCACTCCAAAGATGTACAGGTTTGTGGTTACATTTCTTCGGTATGAATTGTAAATTGTCCCGAGTGTGTCGGATAGTGTTAGCGTGTTGGGGCGATCGCTAGTCGGCGTGGACTCGGTGCGCTGCAGGGCCTGTTTCCTAGTTGTATCTCTAAAGTCTGAAGTCTGAAGTCTAGGGAGCTGTCCTGAGCCACTATCCACCTCATTGGAAACCCTCAGACTATCTTTCATCATACTTCATCCAGGACAAGGGGTCACAGCTTAAGGATAAGGGGGAAATCCTTTAAAACCGAGATGAGAAGAACTTTTTTCACACAGAGAGTGGCGAATCTCTGGAACTCTCTGCCACAGAGGGTAGTTGAGGCCAGTTCATTGGCTATATTTAAGAGGGAGTTAGATGTGGCCCTTGTGGCTAAGGGGATCAGAGGGTATGGAGAGAAGGCAGGTATGCGATACTGAGTTGGATGATCAGCCATGATCATATTGAATGGCGGTGCAGGTTCGAAGGGCCGAATGGCCTACTCCTGCACCTAATTTCTATGTTTCTATGTTTACTGGACTTTACTGCACTGCAGATGTGCCTTGACTGTAATCATGTATAGTCTTTAAGAAGGAGCTGCAGATGCTGGAAAATCGAAGGCACACAGAAATGCTGGAGAAACTCAGCGGGTGCAGCAACATCTATGGAGCGAAGGAAATAGGCAACACACGGGTTTCGGCCCGAAACGTTGCCTATTTCCTTCCGGGTTTCGGCCCGAAACGTTGCCTATTTCCTTCGCTCCATAGATGTTGCAGCACCCGCTGAGTTTCTCCAGCATTTTTGTGTACCCTGAGGTTTGTAGACTAATTGGCTTCAGTAAAAATTGTAAATTGATCTAGTGTGTGTTTGTGTGTAGGATAGTGCTCGTGTACTAGGATCACTGGTCTGCACGGACCCGGTGGGCAGAAGGGCCTGTCTGTCTTAAGTCAAGTCAAGTCAAGTCACTTTTATTTCTATAGCACATTTAAAAAACAACTCTCGTTGGCCAAAGTGCTTTACATTGGTGGAGGTACTAACGTTTGTCAACATAGTCTAAAGATTCTGCTGGGTCCGCTGAGCTGAGTGCTCTGGTGGCTTGGATAACTCAAGAGCGAGCTCGGCCACTGATAATATCTACTGCTGCAAATCCACTCTTTGAAGACCCAAGATAAAGGGTGCTGAAGTTTTCATTCTGCTGTAAAACTTTAGTCTGCAGTAAGTGGTGCCGGGAGGCAGCTTTGCTACATCTGTAGAATGCGCAAACAGTCCAATTTACTGGACGTTAACTAGCTGCCATCCCTGCCGGGAGCTGGCATCAGGCACTGGTGGAGAGCCTTTGACTGGATGAGGGCAGGATTCCAGCATTAATCTGCCAGGCGCCGAGTTCAGGTGCCCCGTGCACAGACTAAGAAACAGCTCTTAAGCCACTTTCTTTTTTTTTTGGCTTCGCCTTATAACGAACGCTAAACCTTCCAGAGAGCAAAACCCGCGACGGGTAAAAGGAACTTGTCGCAGAGACAGCATGGAAACAGGCCCTTCAGCCCGCCATGTCCATGCCGACCAAGTTGGCTTTTTGGGTAGAAGAGTGACCCAGCGGTAAAGCTGCTGCCTCACTGCGCCAGAGACCCGGGTTCGATCCTGACCACGGGCGCTGTCTGGACGGAGTATGTATGTTCTCCCCGTGACCCACGTGGGTTTTCACCGGGTGCTCCGGTTTCCTCCCACATTCCAAAGGCCATATTAGGTTAATTGGTTCCATAGAAATTGTACCCAATTGTGTGTAGGATGGAATAGGTGGTCGGCGTGGACTCGGGCCTGTTTCCACGCTGCATCTCTAACCTAATCTGAGATGTAAAGACACAGCATGGAAACAGGCCCTTCGGCCCACCAAGTGTACTCAATCACCTGTTCACACTAGATCTATGTTATCCCACTCCTTACAGACAAGGGGGCAATCAACCGACAAACCCGCACGTCTTTGGGATGTGGGAGGAAACCGGAGCACCCGGAGTAAACCCACGAGGTCACAGGGAGAACATGCAAACTCCACACAGACAGCGCTCAAGGTCAGAATCGAACCCGGGTCTCCGGCGCCGTGAGGCAGAGGCATCACCAGCTGTGCCACCGTGCCTCCCTTGAGTTTGAGGCAAGTGTGCTGGAGGTTATAGATCCACCATGATCTTGGTGTGACAAAGTTTACAGGCAAAGGGTCATGACTTTCAATGGCGTTCAGTGGTACCGTACTGTCACATGTACTGAGGTACAGTGTCGATCAAGGAAAGAGCGTTCACGTCACGGCCCTGTCTCCACCAGTCTTTCCACCACCACGCACAAGAAGCACAAGACAGACACCATTGTATGCAGATGCCAAGAAGTGTGTTCAACTGTGGCTGAACAACTTCTAATCTTGGGTCTCCTCCATTGCCAGAGTGAGCAACACCGGAAATTGGAGGAACAGCACCTCATATTCCGCCTGGGCAGCTTGCATCCTGATGGCATGAATGTTGAATTCTCCCAATTTTGCTAGCCCTTGCTGTCTCCTCCCCTTCCTTAACCCTCTAGCTGTCTCCTCCCATCCGCCCGCCCTTGGGCTCCTCCTCCTCCCCTTTTTCCTTCCTTCTCCCCTCCCACCCCCCATCGGTCTGAAGAAGGGTTTCGGTCCGAAACGTCGCCTATTTTCTTCGCTCCATAGATGCTGCTGCACCCGCTGAGTTTCTCCAGCAATTTTGTCTACCTTCGATCTTCCAGCATCTGCAGTTCCTTCTTGAAAACTTCTAATCTTGTATGTGTGGACTCGACAAGGAGGAGAAGATGGTACAGTGAAATTCATTTTTTGAATATAGTTCTGTGCAAGTCTCACAAAACGTAAGCACTTAGATACGTCTCAGATAAGCATCTCCGATATGGTCTGAGGAAGGGTCCCGACCCGAAACGTCACCCATTCCTTCTCTCCAGAGATGCCGCCTGTCCCACTGTGGTACTCCAGCTTTTTGAGTCTATCTCCAATGAGGTACAGGTGTGCAGCAGTAGTCCACACCGAGACTGTATCCAGAGTCTCCAGTTTTGGTGCCATTTTCAAGTCCCAGTTGTTGTAAATGCCGGGATCTTGATCTGGCCACGAAGGCCCGTTGCCATGGCGACGTTGCAGGGTTTGGCCTGTCCGAGCATAGCCGTGGTGTCCTCCGCCGCCAGTGCTCCACCGCTGTAGGCCGTGTGCGGTCCTCGCGCTCGGCTTCTCGTAGAGCGGAGCCCGGACCAACTGAGCCCCAGGCTTCTGCAGGGCCCAGTCCCCCGTCAAGACACTGCACTCCCTCCCACAGATGGTCTCACAGTTATGAACTATTCTTGCCTCATGTTCTTGTACTTTTCCTCCCTGCTCGTAACCCATAAAATGAAAACTTTTATAGAATCCAATTTGGCAATGTTTGAAACCATAAAAACTTTGTATTTCAGTCCTGAATCATAATCATAGGTTTTACTTTATTGTTTTTAACCAATATTAACTCCATTAATAACTTTGTGTTCATTCTAGTGTCAATTTTTAAAATTAGTTTTTAGCTGGAAAAATGAGCGGTGCGATGGTGCGGAGGTAGATTTGCTGCCTCAGGGTTCAATCCTGACTACGGGTGCTGTCTGTACGGAGTTTGCATGTTCTCCCCGTGACCGCATGGGTTTCCTCCGAGATCTTCGGTTTCCTCCCGCATGCCAAAGACACACAGGTGTGTAGGTTAATTGGCTTGGTGTAAATGTAAATGGTCCCTGGCGTGTGTAGGATAGTGTAAGTGTGTGGGGATCGCTGGTCGGTGCGGACTCGGTTGGGCCGAAGGGCCTGTTTCCGCGCTGTATCTCGAAACCAAACTTCACTAAATTAATGAAATCAATATTATTCAGTATCGCAACCATAAAACCCTCTGCTCTGGTGCCACACTGTGAGGCAAAGTGTTTGCAAAGGCAAACTGACTTTAGTGATAAAATATAGATGATTTTGTTCCTTTCAGCAAGTTGAAAGAGCTAATGATTTGTGGGGAGATGGATTTAATGTTTACACTGAGGACATTTTCTGAATCCTTTCCTGCTGATTTTAATGTGAAAAGGGCAAGATTTAATAGGAACCTGAGGGGCAACTTTTTCGCACAGAGGGTGGCGGGTGTATGGAACGAGCTGCCAGAGGAGGCAGGGACTGCAGCATTTAAATGGCACTGGGACAGATACAGTGGCTTGCATCTCACGGTAGGCGGCGCGACTCTCGTCAGCAGCGGCCTCTGCAGCCCGTCTGCGTTTTTATTATTTTTTGTCTATGTTTCAATGTAGTTTTTGTTATTTTTTGTTGGGGTGTGTGTGTGGGGGTAACTTTTAAATCTCTCCCTGCACGGGAGACCCGACCTTTTCTTTGTCGGGTCTCCGTTGTCGTTGGGGCTGCAACGAGGAGCGGCCTCCAACAGGAGAAGACCGGGGGTTCTGGTGCCGATGACTCACCTCACCGTCGCGGAGCTGGCCGGAGCGGGTGGAGCGGTGGTGGAGCGCTGCTGCGGCACGACCTCCGGAGATTCGGAGGCTGCAACTGTGGGTCTGGCGGACGACGGCACCGGGAGCCCACGGGTCCCTGGAGGGAGACCGCTTTTCAGGGCTCCTGCAACGGCGACTTCTCCCGCCCGAGTTGCGGGGTTGAAGAGCTCCTGGAGCGGGGCCTGACATCACCGCCCCGCGCGGCTCGGAATGGCTGAGGGACTCTGCGAGCGCACGCCGGGGGCTCTAACATCAAGAACCCGGTGTGCGACCTTGCATCACCCGGCGTTGCTTTAATGGCCGCGGGACAATCGCCATCGCCACCCGGGGGCTTTGACTTTGACTCTGATATCGGGGGGGGGGGAGAGTGCAGTGGAGAGATAAGTTTTTTTGGCCTTCCATCACAGCGATGTGATGGATGTTTATGTAAATTATGTTGTGTCTTGGGTCTATTTGTTTGTAATGTATGGCTGCAGAAACGTCATTTCGCTTGGACCTCAAGGGGTCCAAATGACAAATGAATTGAATCTAAAAAAAAAAAGGATTCATATCCTTGAACGTTACAACCACAACGTAAATGTATCTCTATTTACTAATTAGGTGATTTCTGAAGGCAATTGGTTGCACTGGATTTTATTTAGGGGTATCAGAGTAAAGGGGGCTGAATACTTTTGCACGCCACACTTTTCAGTTTTTTATTTGTAAAAAAATTTGAAAACCATGTATCATTTTCCTTCCACTTCACAATTATGCGCCACTTTGTGTTGGTCTATCACATAAAATCCCAATAAAATACATTTACGTTTGTGGTTGTAACGTGACAAAATGTGGAAAAGTTCAAGAGGTATGAATACTTTTTGCAAGCCACTGTACATAGATAGGAAAGCTTTAAAGAGAAGATAGACACAAAAGCTGGAGTAACTCAGAGGGTCAGACAACATGATAAAAGAAACAGGCCATTATTAGCTGTGGTCTTGGTGAGCTGACTTCATGTAACCCTTGCACAACCCACTCTCTCCCCATCCCTCCCCCACCCAATCGTACCAGCTTCAAAGTCGTCTTGTTGAGTCTCATTGTCTGTAACTCGTTTTCACCCAGAACACAGCCAACAATGGCCTGCTTCCTCTATCACCGTTACTTTTTTGCATATCTTTCATTCATTTGTTCTATATCTCTCCACATCACCATCTATATCTCTCCTTTCCCTCTCCCCTGACTCTCAGTTTGAAAAAGGGTCTCGACCTGAAATGTCACCTGTTCCTTTTCCCCAGAGATGCTGCCTGTCCCGCTGAGTTACTCCAGCTTTTTGTGTCTATCTTCGGTGTAAGCCGGCATCTGCAGTTCCTTCCTACACAAGGTTTAAAGGGATCTGGGCCAAATGCAGGCAAATGGGATTAGTCTATTTAGTTGAGATACATGGTGGGACAGACTCGATGGGTAAATGACCTAATTCTGCTCCTATAGATGACGGGCCGAAGGGCCTGTTTCATTGCTGTATGATTCTATGACTATAGGGTGTGAGCTATAGGGAGAGGTTAAGTAGTCTGGGTCTCTATTCCATGGAGCGCAGGAGGATGCGGGGAGATCTTATAGAAGTATACAAAATCATGAGAGGAATAGATCAGGTAGATGCACAGTATTTTACCCAGAGTAGGGGAATCGAGGGCCAGAGGACAGGTTCAAGGTGAAGGGGAAAAGATTTAATAGGAATCCAAGAGGTAACCTTTTCACACTGCGTATGGAACAAGCTGCCAGAGGAGGTGGTTGAGGCAGGGACTATCCCATCGTTTACGAAACAGTTGGACAGGTACATGGATAGGACAGGTTTGGAAGGTTATGGACCAAGTGCAGGCAAGTGGACCACAGATAGCGCAATGGGCTAAGTGTTCGGCTGGCGACCGGAAGGTAGCTGGTTCGAATCCCGCTTGGAGTGCATACTGTCGTTGTGTCCTTGGGGCAAGACACTTCACCCACCTTTGCCTGTGTGTAAATGTAATGTAATTATGTGAAGCACTTTGGGGTCAATGCAAGTTGACTAAAAATGTGCTATATAAATAAGATTATTATTATTATTATTATTATTATTATTAAGTGGGACTACGGTAGCTGGGACATTGTTGGCTAGTGTGGGCGAGTTGGGCCGAAGGGCCACACTGTGTCACTCTAGGACTCTATGACTTGGAAAATGATTAGTTCCTTGAATCAAAGGCCCACTTATTGCAGTAAATGGTGTGGGGATACTTCAACCCAGTTTTCCATCTCCATGTGAGAGTCGGTGAGGTTGGGCCATCGTGCATAGCAATGACTTTATACTTTACTTTAGGCGTTAGAGATACAGCGCAGATACAGGCCCTTCGGCCCACCCAGCCTGTGCCGACCAGCGATCACCCCTGTACACTAGCACACTAGGGACTAGTGTCGATGGGGCATGTTGGTCAGCATGGGCAAGTTGGGCCTGTTTCCATGCTGTATGATGATGACTTGAGTCTCTAATCCTTGAAACCGACTCTCCCTTTCCCCCTCCTCCCCCCTCTAGCGCCTTCACAGCTAACAGGTTATTTATTATACGTTTCCATAGAATCTCATCTCATTCATTCTGTTGTCATGACAGATTCGTTATAAGTGCTTTCTTTCTTCTCCACGCTGCCTGCCTTTATAAATAGCAGTGTTTTTTTTTAACCATTTTAACTCCCGTTCCCACCAACCTTGCTGGCCTGGGCCTCTCCATTGCCAGGGTGAGGCCATGGATTCATAGGGTCATAGAGTGATACAGCGTGGAAACAGGCCCTTCCGCCCAACTTGCCCACACCGCCCAACAATGTCCCAGCTACACCAGTCCCACCTGTCCGTATCCCACCAAACCTGTCCTAGCCATGTACCTGTCTAACTGCTTCTTAAACAGTTACGATAGTCCCGGCCTCAACTACATCCTCTGGCAGCTCGTTCCATACACCCACCGCCCTTTGTGTGAAAAAGTTACCCCTCAGATTCCTATTGAACCTTTCCCCTTCACCTTGAACCTAAGGTCCTCGGGTCCATGTAGAAACTGGAGGAACAGCACCTTCTATGCACGGGCAGCTTACAACACAATGAATTCAACGTTGAATTCTCCAATATTAGGTAACATAGAAACATAGAAACATAGAAAATTAGGTGCAGGAGTAGGCCATTCGGCCCTTCGAGCCTGCACCGCCATTCAATATGATCATGGCTGATCATCCAACTCAGTATCCCGTACCTGCCTTCTCTCCATACCCTCTGATCCCCTTGGCCACAAGGGCCACATCTAACTCCCTCTTAAATATAGCCAATGAACTGGCCTCAACTACCCTCTGTGGCAGAGAGTTCCAGAGATTCACCACTCTCTGTGTGAAAAAAAGTTCTCCTCATCTCGGTTTTAAAGGATTTCCCCCTTATCCTTAAGCTGTGACCCCTTGTCCTGGACTTCCCCAACATCGGGAACAATCTTCCTGCATCTAGCCTGTCCAACCCCTTAAGAATTTTGTAAGTTTCTATAAGATCCCCTCTCAATCTCCTAAATTCTAGAGAGTATAAACCAAGTCTATCCAGTCTTTCTTCATAAGACAGTCCTGACATCCCAGGAATCAGTCTGGTGAACCTTCTCTGCACTCCCTCTATGGCAATAATGTCCTTCCTCAGATTTGGAGACCAAAACTGCACGCAATACTCCAGGTGTGGTCTCACCAAGACCCTGTACAACTGCAGTAGAACCTCCCTGCTCCTATACTCAAATCCTCTTGCTATGAAAGCCAACATACCATTTGCTTTCTTTACTGCCTGCTGCACCTGCATGCCTACCTTCAATGACTGGTGTACCATGACACCCAGGTCTCGCTGCATCTCCCCCTTTCCCAATCGTCCACCATTTAGATAATAGTCTGCTTTCCCGTTTTTGCCATTCCCTTTCTCTTTCTTCCCCGAGCCAAATCCTAGCGTGCACCCCTTCCTCCCACTATCCTGCCCCCATTTTCCCCCTTTTCCCTGTCACTTCAACCATATCTCCTTCCCTCTCTCTCCTCCTCTCTCTTTTCCTGACACCCTCTTGTGTCCCTTTCGACTTGAGTCTTTGTTTGACCGTCGACCAAACAAACCCACCTCCCCCTCTTC
The DNA here is from genome assembly GCF_028641065.1 of Leucoraja erinaceus. Lineage (NCBI taxonomy): Eukaryota > Metazoa > Chordata > Chondrichthyes > Rajiformes > Rajidae > Leucoraja > Leucoraja erinaceus. The sequence continues at coordinate 29,284,094 of NC_073402.1, read as the reverse complement.
ACCTGCATCCACCTATCACTTGCCGGGCTTTATAGACAATAGACAATAGGTGCAGGAGTAGGCCATTCGGCCCTTTGAACCAGCACCGCCATTCAATGTGATCATGGCTGATCATCCCCAATCAGTACCCCGTTCCTGCCTTCTCCCCATATCCCCATATTTCAAGAGAGAGCTAGATAGGGCTCTTAAAAATAGCGTAGCTATTTTTAAGAGCCCTATCTAGCTCTCTCTTGAAAGCATTCACAGAACCTGCCTCCACCGTCCTCTGAGGCAGAGAATTCCTTCTTTGTGCCGATGTCCCCCACTCTGTGCATTCATCTCATGATCTTATACACCTCTATATGATCATCCCCCTCATCCTCCTGCGCTCCAAGGAATAAAGCCCTCGCCTGCTCTCAACCTCTCCATGTAGCTCAGGCCCTCGAGCCCTGGCAACAACCTCGTAAACCTTCTCTGCACCCTTTCCAGCTTGACAACATCTTTCCTATAACATGGCGCCCAGAACTGAACACGATACTGAAGAAGTTGTCTCGCCCCGAAACGTCACCCATTCCTTCTCTCCAGAGATGCTGCCCGTCCCGCTGAGCTACTCCTCCAGCATTGTGCGTCTATCTTCGATTTAAACCACCACATGCTGTTCCTTCCAATACAATACTGTAAATGCAGCTTCACCGAGTTTCTTACTCAAGTGCAGCATGACCTCCCACCCTCTGTACTCAATACTCTCACTGATCTTCTTCTTATCGAGTCCACATCAAAAAGTTTAGAAGTTGTTCAGCCAGAGCTGAACACACATCTTGGCATCTGCACACAATGGTGCCTGTCTGAAGAAGGGTTTCGGCCCGAAACGTTGCCTATTTCCTTCGCTCCATAGTTGCTGCTGCACCCACTGAGTTTCTCCAGCTTTTTTGTGTAACCTTCGATTCTCCAGCATCTGCAGTTCCTTCTTAAACATGGTGCCGGTCTTGTTGCTTCTTGTGCTTGGCGGAGGAGAGATCGGTGGCTTTCCTCGAGCCACACTCTGACTGACGATGGCCAACGTGCCGAAAGGCTTTTTTAAACCACCCAATCGACCTGCGATGGCACTGTTAGCGGACGGTGTGCCTGCCCACCTAGGTCCCAGCCAGACTGCTCAACCTCTGATTCCTGGGATGGCAGGACTTTCATATGAAGAAAGACTGGATAGACTCAATTCAATTTTTTTTTTTTTCAATTTAATTGTCATTTGGACCCCTTGAGGTCCAAACGAAATGCCGTTTCTGCAGCCATACATTACAAACAAATAGACCCAAGACACAACACAATTTACATTTTACATAAACATCCATCATATCGCTGTGATGGAAGGCCAAAAAAACCTATCTCTCCACTGCACTCTCCCCCCCCCCTCGGATAGACTCGGCTTGTACTCGCTAGAATTTAGAAGATTGAGGGGGGGATCTCATAGAAACTTACAAAATTCTTTAAGGGTTGGACAGGCTAGATGCAGGAAGGTTGTTCCCAATGGTGGGGAAGTCCAGAACAAGGGGTCACAGTTTAAGGATGAGGGGGAAATCTTTTAGGACCGAGATGAGGAAAACATTTTTCACACAGAGAGTAGTGAATCTGTGGAATTCTCTGCCACAGAAGGCAGTTGAGGCCACAGTTCATTGGCTATATTTAAGAGGGAGTTAGATTTGGCCCTTGTGGCTAAAGGGATCAGGGGTATGGAGAGAAGGCAGGTACAGGATTCTGAGTTGGATGATCAGCCATGATCATATTGAATGGCGGTGCAGACTCGAAGGGCCAAATGGCCTACTCCTGCACCTATTGTCTATATTTCTATGTTTCTTTAGGTGAAGTTTTAGGTGACGTTTTGCTGTCTTCAACGCACCAGGCTAAATATGTTACCTCGAGGTGCAAGATTGTGATCAAACTGGGCCAGACTTTACAGGGACCAACACTGTCTAGCCACCGAAGGTAGACAAAAGTGTTGGAGAAACTCAGCGGGTGCAGCAGCATCTATGGAACAAAGGAAATAGGCAAGGTTTCAGGCCAAAACCCTTCAGGAAGGAAATAGGTAACGTTTCGGGCCGAAACCCTTCCGGGTTTCGGCCCGAAACGTTGCCTATTTCCTTCGCTCCATAGATGCTGCCTCACCCACTGAGTTTCCCCAGCACTTTTGTCTAGCTCGATTGTAATCATGTATTGTCTTTCCGCTGACTGGTTAGCACGCAGCAAAAAGCTTTTCACTGTACCTCGGTACACGTGACAATAAACTAAACTAAACTAAAATATGTCAATGGCATTTATGATCATAAAAGATTAAGTGCAAGCTGAACGTCTGGCGGTGCAGACTCGAAGGGCCGAATGGCCTCTACTCCTGCACCTATGTTCTATGTTTCTGTGTTTCTCCCCATAGCTCAGGCCCTCGAGTCCTGGCATCTTGCTTTTCATCAACGAACAAACTGCGGTGGCGCCAGAGAGCTTCCCCGTTACATTACAGACGGCGTTTCACCTTTATTAGACAGGGTCATTGCAATTCATTTCTGTGCCGACGCCTGTAGCAATAACGTGCAAATCACTCTTTGAGAATAATCGCCGATTTCACCTTGCTTGTTCAGTGGAATAACACTCGCTTCCTCTGTTGGCCAGTGTAAGACCCTCTGCAAGAAAGAAACACCATTGCTTTCAAATAAATGAAAGATACAATTTTATAAATTGGACCATTGCCGGGTATAGCTAAATTTGGCAAAATTTCCCCCGGGTTTAGTATCCAAAATAAATTGAGGAATATTGTACATCAGCTTCATCCCTGCCGTTGGGACGTTGTACACACATACTCAGAATGTTAATTTAATTGCCCATGAGATGCTGCATGATATGAGATGGTGAATGCTCTAGGTAGTCGTGGGAGATTTCATTACTGATAGTACTGCGCTGATTCTCATTGCACACTCATCCTGTTGATATATTTTAAAAAATGACATTTAACACTAAAGGCAATTTAAACCAAAGCCACAAAGTCATTTTTTAAACTTATTTTCGTCTTTAAGAGATGGTGGACATGTCGGGAGGAGAGTCATATCTCTCAGAGATGTTTTGTTCGCATTACATTATAATTTTTCTATGAATATAATAATGGATTTGTAGTTTGAACCTATCATGAATCAACTTTTAATCATCGCTAGAGACTGACATATCTTTTCTGAGTCACATAGATCTCTGGTTCATTATGAAAGCCACTTGTAACTGATTTTATTTTAGATGAATAGGTGACTAGCAGCTCGCAGCGTTTGACCTTATGGTTCTTGCATGCCTATAATTAGGGTGGCGCAGCAGTAGAGTTGCTGCCTCACAGCGCCAGAGACCCGAGTTCGATCCTGACTACGGGTGCTGTCTGTACGGAGTTTGCACGTTCTCCCAGTGACCCGCGTGGGTTTCCTCCGGGTGCTCCGGTTTCCTCCCACGCACCAAAGACGTGCAGGTTTGTAGGTTAATTGGCTTTGGTAAATTTGTAAATCGCCCCTAGTGTGTGTGGGATAGTGTTGGTGTTAGGATTGTTTAAGAAAGAACTGTAGATGCGGGAAAAAAAAATCGAAGGTAGACAAAAATGCTGGAGAAACTCAGCGGGTGAGGCAGCATCTGTGGAGCGAAGGAATAGGTGACGTTTCGGGTCGAGACCCTTCTTCAGACTTTCAGTGTTAGGATTGTTGATTGATGGCATCTCGATGAGCTGAAGGGCCTGTTTCCGCACTGTGTCTCTAACGTCTAAAGTCTTTGTTCGGGAGGCTCATGAGACTACAGATGCCAGAATCTGAAGCTAAAAGAACAATGCTGGAGGATCTCAGCGGGTCAGGTAGCATCTGTGGAGAGGAAAGGGAAGGATGATGATCATACCAAGGTCTCGAACTGAAAAGTCCACAATTATGTATTGATGTGGCACCCAGATGGGAAAATCAGAACAGCATTATTAAGAGTCGTTAGTTTTTAGTTTAGTTTTGAGATACAACGTGGAAACAGGCCCTTCGGCCCACCGAGTTCGCGCCTATCAGCGATCCCCGCACATCAACACTACCCCACACACACACACATTGGGGACAATTTTACATTTACACCAAGCCAATTAACCCAAAAACCTGTACGTCTTTGGAGTGTGGAAGGAAACCGATGATCTTGGAGAAAACCCACGCAGGTCTCAGGGAGAACGTGCAAACTCCATACAGACAGCTCCCGTTTTTGGGATCGAATCGCACGCGGTCTCTGGCGGAATGGTAGGAGCAGAAATAGGCCATTCGGCCCATCAAGTTAGGGCTTTATTCTTTGGAGCGCAGAAGGTTAAGGGGGGACTTGATAGAGGTCTTTAAAATGATGAGACGGATAGACAGAGTTGACGTGGATAAGCTTTTCCCACTGAGAAGAGGGAAGATGCAAACAAGGGGACATGACTTGAGAATTAAGGGACAGAAGTTTAGGGGTAACATGAGGGGGAACTTCTTTACTCAGAGAGTGGTGGCTGTGTGGAATGAGCTTCCAGTGAAGGTGGTGGAGGCAGGTTCGATTTTATCATTTAAAAATAAATTGGATAGTTATATGGACGAGAAAGGAATGGAGGGTTATGGTCTGAGCGCAGGTAGATGGGACTAGGGGAGAATACGTGTTCGGCACGGACTAGAAGGGTCGAGATGGCCTGTTTCCGTGCTGTAATTGTTATATGGTTATATGGTTATAAGTCCGCCATTCAATCATGGCTGATCTATCCCTCCTCTCTCAACACATTTCTCCCGCCTTCTCTCCATAAAACGAATCAAAACTCTATCTATCCATCTCTGCCTTAAAAATACACAATGACGGCCTCCACAGCCATCCGTGGCAATGAATTCCACAGATTCACCACCCTCTGACTAAAGAAACGTCTCCTCATCTCCTTCCTACATGAACATCCTTTTATTCAGAAGCTGTGACCTCTGGTCCTAGACTCCCCCAGTAGTGGAAACATCCTTTATTTTCTCTATTCTTATCTTTCTGTAATGTCTCTTTCCCTGGTGGAAATGCATTTTAATTACTAACGGTATTCTCAAATTGCAATATGAGACTTTTCACTGGTTTGAAAAAAATGGAATCCCTCTGTGATAACAACATTATCAATCAACATCCTCAGGCAATTGAGGAAATTCAGAGTGTCTCCGAGGATCCTCCAGTGCTTCTACGCAGCGGCGGTGGAAAGCATCTTGTCCGGGAACATTACCATCTGGTTCGGGAATTGCTCTGCCAAGGACAAGAAGGCTCTGCAGAGAGTAGTGCGTTCGGCCGAACGCACTATGGGAACTTCACTCACCCCCCTGCAGGAACTATACAACAGGAGGTGCAACTCCAGAGCAAACAAAATCATGAGAGACCTCTTCCACCCCTGCAACGGACTGTTCCAGCCGCTACGGTCAGGCAAACGCCTCCGTTGCCATGCAGTGAGAACGGAGAGGTTGAGAAGGAGTTTCTTCCCAGAGGCAATTCGGACTGTAAACGCCTTTCTCACCAGGGACTAACTGTACAGAACGTTTTTCCTTCTATTATTTATTATGTAAAATAATATGTTATGATTGTGTTTATAATTTGTTTGGTTGTTTTGTTGTTCCGCGAGCATTGCCACTTTCATTTCACTGCACATCTCGTATGTGTATGTGACAAATAAACTTGACTTGACTTGACTTGAATGGTCATGAGGTTCGCAGTGATTAGCCTCCAGGGGGGTGCACTCGGTATTAGTTACAGCATCCTGCGAGCAAGTTGAATATTCCAGATGCATTCGCAGTGTTGGAAGGAACTGCAGATGCTGGGGTACACCCAAGATAGACACAAAATGCCGGAGTAACTCACCTGGCCAGGCAGCATCTGTGGAGAAAGAAACCCAGTGAATTGGCCTCCACTGCCTTCTGCGGCAGAGAATTCCACAGATTCACAACTCTCTGGGTGAAATGATTAAAACAAGTCAATTAGATCATTCATTAGAAAGAGTAATACAGTTAATATTTCAGCTCAATGTCTCTACAGTTGATTGACCTCTAATGGCAGTAACTTTACTGCACATTACTCCGTTAGGTTCCCAATGTCTGCAGTTTTATTGCTTTTCAATAAATCATTTATCTTTCATTTAGTTTGCATAGCTGGTTTCTGTATTAGCATTTAAGCTTTTCACTGTTCTATTTAATTTTTGATTAATACGTCTAACCTCATGCCTGCTCAGAATGTATGCAGAATATCACATTTTTAAGAGGGTTTGGTAGAATAGATTCATGCCTGCCATAGCTTAGTTTAGTTTAGAGATACAGCGTGGAAACAGGCGAGTCCGTGCCGACCAGCGACCCCCTCTACGCTAGTACTATCCTGCACACTAGGGACAATTTACAATTTCACCGAAGCCACTAACCTACAAGGAGCCCAAGTTGCCAATTTCTGACCCTGTTTCCGATGGCTGTGGCCTAACTTTGATTAGATTTTTTTGGTTTATTTTCGAGATAGAATGTGGAATATTTACAAAGTCTAAGAGCTGGAGAAACTCATCGGGTCAGGCAGCATCTCTGGAGAGAAGGAATGGGTGGTTGGCAAAAGGTCCAGGTAGGCCATTGACTTGGCCTGCCACAGAAGGCTGTGGAGGGCAAGTCATTAGATATTTCTAAGGCAGTGATAGATAGATTCTTGATTAGTACGGGTGTCAGGGGTTATGGAGAGAAGGCAGGAGAATGGGGTTGAGATTAAATGATAGATCAGCCACGATTGAAGGTTGGAGTAGACTTGATGGGCCTAGTGGTCTACCTCTGCTCCCATCACTTATGACCTGATTACTTTATGAGGTGACATTTCGAGTCAGAACCCTTCTTCAGACCCGAAATATCAACTATTGCTTTTCTCCAGAGATGCTGCCTGTCCCGCTGAGTTACTCCAACATTTTGTGTCTATCTTCGGTATCTTCCTTGTGTCTTCCTGATTCTTTAGCCTATGATGCCCAATAACAATCTTCAACTTGGATTAAATTTTAGACAATAGACAATAGGTGCAGGATTAGGCCATTCGGCCCTTCGACCCAGCACCGCCATTCAATGTGATCATGGCTGATCATCCACAATCAGTACCCCGTTCCTGCCTTCTCCCCATATCCCCTGACTCCACTATTTTTAAGAGCCCTATCTAGCTTTCTCTTGAAAGCATCCAGAGAACCGGCCTCCACCGCCCTCTGAGGCAGAGAATTCCACACACTCACCACTCTCTGTGAGAAAAAGTGTTTCCTCATCTCCGTTCTAAATGACTTACCCTCTTATTCTTAAACTTGATGCTCACGTTGTCATTGAACAAAGACTTTGAAGTGATTCCGAGGCAGCATAATAAGTCTTATTGGGATTTAAAATATAGATTATCGGTTGATCTTTTTCTAATCTCCATGCAATCCTGTCTACATCTATCATTAAGATGAATATGAGCGAAACATTGACGTGTTTGTTTCTGAGATAAGCAATATAAAAGATTGATTCCAAAGTGTTGAACTCTGAGTTGAATGCAAAATTCAATTTGTCCCAGAGAACGCTGTGAACCAAATGTTTTTAACTCAGTTTAGTTTAGTTTAGAGATACAGCGTGGAAACATAGAATCATAGAAAATAGGTGCAGGAGTAGGCCATTCGGCCCTTCGAGCCTGCACCGCCATTCAATATGATCATGGCTGATCATCCAACTCGGTATCCTGTACCGCCTTCTCTCCATACCCCCTGATCCCTTTAGCCACAAGGGCCATATCTAACTCCCTCTTAAATATAGCCAATGAACTGGCCTCAACTACCTTCTGTGGCAGAGAATACCACAGATTCTCCACTCTCTGTGGATGAGATGAGATTTTTTCTCATCTCGGTCCTAAAGGACTTCCCCCCTATCCTTAAACTGTGACCCCTTGTTCTGGACTTCCCCAACATCGGGAACAATCTTCCTGCATCTAGCCTGTCCAACCCCTTAGGAATTTTGTAAGTTTCTATAAGATCCCCCCTCAATCTTCTAAATTCCAGCGAGTACAAGCCGAGTCTATCCAGTCTTACTTCATATGAAAGTCCTGACATCCCAGGAATCAGTCTGGTGAACCTTCTCTGTACTCCCTCTATGGCAAGAATTGAGCAGTATACTGCCATTCGGCCTGTTGAGTCTACTCCACCATTCAATCATGGCTGATCTATCTTTCCCTCTCAACCCCATTCTCCTGCCTTCTCCCCATAACCCCTGACACCCGTACTAATGAAGACTCTGTCAATGCCCGCCTTAAAAATACCCATTGACTTGGCCTCCACAGCCGTCCAGTCTCCTATAGCTTATGAACTTACATGCGAACAAGCTCCAGTCTATCCTGTGAAGGGTCTCGACCTGAAACGTCACCAATTCCTTCTCTCCAGAGATGCTGCCCGTCCCACTGAGTTACTCCGGCTTTTCGTGTCTATCTACAGTCTATCCAAGTTCTCCCGATAGTCCAAACCCTCCAGTCCTGACAATGTAGATACCTGGGCATTTTTGGGATCAAGGAGCATGGAGCAATGGACCAGGTTGTATCCCAGGTTGCTGAATATTTGTTCAGGCCAAACATCAACAACAGCTCCTCAGCTTAACGGTGTTTCTGAAGCAGAGGGATTTCCATCTTTAATAGGAACAGATGGCGCTGAATCCCGCTGATAATGACTTCAGAATGCACGGATACGCGGCAGAGGTGGGGGTTTATTTATAAGGCAGAGGCACAACTTTTTCCATGTTGAGACTTCAGAAATAGTGCAATATCTGTTGTACTGTTGTACTGTTTGAGAGACACCCGCCTACTGTTCTGCTGTACAATAGGATCATGATACTAACACACGCATACATATACACAGAGCAAACAGCAGGCCCAATTACCTAAAATACACTAGTTTAGAGATACAGCACGGAAACAGGCCCTTCGGCCCACTGAGTCCGTACAGACCAGCGATCCCCGCACACTAACACGATCCTACACACTCTAGGAACAATTTACATTTTTTTATACCACGTCAAGTCAACTTTATTGTCACATACACATACAAGATGTACAGTGAAATGAAAGTGGCAATGCCTGCGGATTGTGCAAAACATCAGAACAGAACAGAACACAATCTGTATTTAAAAAAGAAGATGCAACAGTATTTACGCCGTGGTGAGATCGGAGTTTACAGTCCTGACGGCCTGTGGGAGGAAACTCTGTCTCATCCGCTCTGTTTTCACAACTTGACAGCGGAGGCACTTGCCTGACCGCTGCAGCTGGAACAGTCCGTTGCTGGGGTGGGATGGGGCCTTTACGATCTTGCCGGCTCTGGATCTGCACCTCCTGGTGTATAGATCCTGCAGGGGGGGGGGGGAGTGTAGTTCCCGTGGTGCGTTTGGCCGAACGCACTACTCTCTGCAGAGCCTTCCTGTCCTGGGCAGAGCTGTTGCCAAACCAGATAGTAATTAATCTACAAACCTGTACTTCCTTGAAAAGTGGGAGGAAACCGAAGCACCCGGAGAAAACCCACGCAGGTCATGCAGGGGAGAATGTATAAACTCCGTACAGACGTGCACCCATAGTCAGGATGGCGCTGTGAGGCAGCAACTCTATTGCCGTGCCACCGTGCAGCGCCGGTTCCGTTTATTATTGTTACCAGTCTTTTTGTTGTGCGCTAACCAGCCAGCGGAAAGACAAGACGTGATTACAATCGAGCCGTCCACAGTGTGTGGATATATCGTGGTTAAAATAAGACATTATTGCTGTAGGAATGGAGAGTTAAATGAGTGGAGCGATTGTAAAATGTGATTGCAGATGCACTTCTGTGACCAGCCCGGGCTGGGCGCCAATTCAGATCAATACTTCAGGATCGATCCCAGATCTCTGGTGCTGTAAGGCAGAAACTCCACCGCTACGCCAACGTGCCAATAGACAATAGACAATAGGTGCAGGAGTAGGCCATTCGGCCCTTCGAGCCACCACCGCCGCCTTAGTTTAGTGTATTTCTAGTTTATAGAAACATAGAAACATAGAAATTAGGTGCAGGAGTAGGCCATTCGGCCCTTCGAGCCTGCACCGCCATTCAATATGATCATGGCTGATCATCCAACTCAGTATCCCGTACCTGCCTTCTCTCCATACCCTCTGATCCCCTTAGCCACAAGGGCCACATCTAACTCCCTCTTAAATATAGCCAATGAACTGGCCTCGACTACCCTCTGCGGCAGAGAGTTCCAGAGAGTTATCATTGCCATGTGTACCAAGGCACAGTGACAAGCTTTTTGTTGCGTGCTAACCAGTCAGTAAAAAAGGCCACACAAGAGTACGATCCGTCTGAAGAAGGGTCTCGACCCGAAACGCCACCCATTCTCATTCTCTCCAGAGATGCTGCCTGTCCCGCTGAGTTACTCCAGCGTTTTGTGTCTATCTTTGGCTTAAACCAACAATCTGCAGTTCCTTGCAATCAGGATTACAACCAACCTGTCCACGGTGTACAGATACAGGATAAAGGGTAAAAGAAGGGTCCCGACCCGATACATCACCTATCCATGTTCTCCAGGGATGCTGCCTGACCTGCTGAGTGAAGCCCCCGTCCCACTTAGGAGACTTAAACAGCAACCTTGCCCGCCACCAAAAAAAAAAAATCAAGATCGAGATGACCTGCAACCTGCTACCACCTCCCATGCACATGTTGAAAACCTTCCTCAACTATGAAGAAAACCGGCTTAGACTAAAAAATGATCTATTATCAAAATGATCAGGAGTTAAAACTTGGACCCACCCAGTGTGATTTATACAGGGCTAATTAACCTACAAACCCGCACGTCTTTGGGATGTGGGAGGAAACTGGAGCACCTGGGGAAACCTGCAGTATGCAATCACATATAATAGTGATGGGCGTATGGAACAAGCCACCAGAGGAGGTAGTTGAGGCCGGGACTAAGGTCTATGGAGCGAAGGAAATAGGCAACGTTTCGGGCCGAAACCCTGAAGGGTTTCGGCCCGAAACGTTGCCTATTTCCTTTGCTCCATAGATGCTGCTGCACCCGCTGAGTTTCTCCAGCACTTTTGTCTACCGTCTACAGTAGGTTGTGGTCTGATGGGTCAGGACCCCGTCTGAGGTGGGACAGGCCAGCGCAGGTTGGATCAGCTGGGAAAGGTGAAGCAGAGGGTGGCACACATTGTGAATCATCCTACCTGCCACATTTCACTTCCGTAGGTAATTTAAACGAATCATTTCTGCAGCAAAGTCAATTTTATGGATTGACCCCGTCAGAATCAACTTTGGTGGTGGATGCTTCAAAGACTGAGCTCTGTGTCGGAGGTAGATTAATGTTATTCATCTTTGTAGATCATAATCTGTCAAGATGTCTCTATTAACCTCTCCAAGATGTTAGCTGTGTCTATCACTCAATTCAATTGTAAAATACTAATACATTAGTTTTTAGTGTTGGGAGGAACTGCAGATGCTGGTTTAAACCGAAGATAGACACAATATGCTGGGGCAACTCAGCGGGACAGACTCGATTACAATAGACATCAGACAATAGACAATAGGTGCAGGAGTAGGCCATTCGGCCCTTTCGAGCCAGCACCGCCATTCAATGTGATCATGGCTGATCATCCCCAATCAGTGCCCCGTTCCTGCCTTCTCCCCATATCCCCTGACTCCGCTATCTTCAAGAGCCCTATTTAGCTCTCTCTTGAAAGTATCCAGAGAACCGGCCTCCACCGCCCTCTGAGGCAAAGAATTCCACAGACTCACACGTCTCCATGAGAAAAAGTGTTTCCTTGTCTCCGTTCTAAATGGCTTACCCTCCATTTTTAAGAGATTGTAATCATATATTGACTTTCCGCTGACTGGATAGCATGCAACAAAAAAGCTTGTCGCTGTTCCTCATTACACGTGACAATAAACTAAACTCAATTAAAACTGAAACTGTTGTTCTGCATTTATGGAACTATTACAAGCATAAGGTGCAATAATAAGTTAAAACATAAAGGCTACCAGGACCTGGTAACGGGGGGTATAAAATAAATGTTTAATAAAAACACGGTTGGTACATCCTTTTTTGCGGAGTTTTGTGTTACAATAGAGCGATTGATTTTCCTTTCTTCTTTTTTTTCTTTTCTTTCTAGGGTCTTATTTCTTTTCTTTGCTTCCTTCTCTAATTCCTTCCCTAAGGGGTTCTCTTCTCCCAACACTTTCCTGCACCTTCACGATTCTTGCTTACTTTCCTTACTTCTTTTATTTCTATCTTTTTTAAAGCTCAAAAAATGAAGTGGTACAACACAATGTAATAAGACATATACGATGTATTAATGTGATTTACTGTACTGCTAATAAAAATAACATTTAAAAGAAAAAAAACCAAACTGAAACTGTTGTGGCAAAACAATTAAAAAAACAGTTTGTTGTTAAGTAGGCCATCAGCGCTGCTTGCTTTAATCCTTTTAGTTTTTAATTGTTCGAAACAGAAGTGTTCGCGCCCTATAAATAACACACACTGTGTGAGTGGAGTCTGTCACAAGGTGAGAAAGACATCACTCGCCTCGACCCAATGTGGTAGCTCGCTCTAATTAGTTCTGTTTTCAGTTTTCATAAAATATATGAATCAAGGGATATGGGGGGGGAAGAAGCAGGAACGGGGTACTGATTTTGGACGATGATCATATTGAATGGCAGGGCTGGCCCGGAAGGACGAATGGCCTACTCCTGCATTCATTCATTCATCATCGTTAAAAACATTAGCGAGGCGGTGGTGCTGGTTTCCGCCGGGAACGGTGACGGACGCTCCACGTATCTCTGCCTCCGTGCAGCGGGCAAGCTCCTCTTTTGTCTCAAGTCAAGTCAAGTCAAGTTAATTTTATTTCTATATCACAACTCTCGTTGACCAAAGTGCTTTACATCAGTGCAGGAACTAACCTGCTACATAGATCTAACAATACATACATAAATACATACATACAGCGCTCCCAGCCGTGATCATATTGAATGGCGGTGCTGGCTCGAAGGGCCGAATGGCCTACTCCTGCACCTATAGTCTATTGGTCATTTTTTTTATTGTCTATTGTCTATGTCTCCTATTCTCTGCGTTTCTTTGTTTCTATATAAACAGCTCAGAATGAACAGTGTAGACGCAGTATTTTAAGCAGCGGAGATACATCACAGCTGCTAATGACTATTATTGTTTATGGACTCAGAGATTTGTAGCCCACAGGCAAAGTCAAATACCCGTCAACAGAATTAACAGTTAAAAAGAACAAGACATGGGATGCTGTGGTGAAAATAACAGTGAGAGATGTTAGATCCTGACCTCTCAACACACTAAACTTCATCCAGGTGGAAATGGGATTGTTTTGGCCTTGGATGTGGACAAGGCCAGGAATTACAGAGTCCCGGGTGCTCCGGTTTCATCCCAAGGTTGTGCGTGTCTCTCTGCCGATCACCCCAAGCGTATAGGGAGGGAGAAATCCGGACAACATGGTGAACAGGTGATGGATGTCTGAAGAAGGGTCCCCACCCGAAACGTCGCCTATTCCTTCGCTCCTCACTCGCTGAGTTTCTCCAGCATCTTTGCCGACCAACAGGTGATGGATGGCCAGTGTGGGTTCGGTGGGCCTTCTGTGGCAATGAATCCCACAGATTCACCACCCTCTGACTAAAGAAATTCCTCCTCATCCCCTTCCTAAAGGAACATCCTTTAATTCTGAGGCTGTGCCCTCTGGTCCTAGACTAGTGGTCCCACTAGTGGAAACATCCTCTCCGCATCCACTCTATCCAGGCCTTTCACTATTCGATAAGTTTCAATGAGGTTCCCGCTCATCCTTCTAAACTCCAGCGAGTACCACTTTGTAAAAGAGCCCTGCAAGATACATTTAAGTTGATTTTGTTACATTAAGTCACGACTACTGCCGTTTCATATTTTGCAAAAAAAGCCAGCCGTCTCTTGCCCCACCTCCCGCCCAGTATTCAAGCAACCATATTGTGTATGCAATTATCAAATCCCCTTCACTTTGCAGTGGATGGCTGCACACAAATTGCCTCTCACACTTTCCATCTTGCAACTGGGTCGAAACTTCCCAGCCCACGGCCTGTTTCCCTTATCATCATTACTTTTGTTTGCATATCTTTCATTCATATATTCTCCGTCTCTCTACATCTCTCGTTTCCCTTCTCCCCTGACTCTCAGTCTGAAGAAGGCTCTCGACCCGAAACGTCACCCATTCCTTCTCTCCAGAGATGCTGCCTGTCCAGCTGAGTTACTCCAGCATTTTGTGTCTGTCTGCAGTTCCTTGTCTCCACAAGGTATTTTACATGCAAATCATTGGGATATGTGCATGACTATTTGACAATAAACAATAGACAATAGGTGCAGGAGTAGGCCATTCGGCCCTTCGAGCCAGCACCGCCATTCAATGTGATCATGGCTGATTATTCCCAATCAGTACCCCGTTCCTGCCTTCTCCCCATATCCCCTGACTCCGCTATTTCTAAGAGCCCTATCTAGCTCTCTCTTGAAAGCATCCAGTGAACCTGCCTCCACCGCCCTCTGAGGCAGAAAATTCCACAGACTCATAATTCTCTGTGAGAAAAAGTGTTTTATTGTCTCCGTTCTAAATGGCTTAATCCTTATTCTTAAACTGTGTGGCCCCTGGTTCTGGACTCCCCCAATATTGGGTTACCGCCCCCCCCCCTGCTTTGTAAGTATATTGCCTGTCCCGCTGAGTTACTCCAGCTTTTTGTGTCTACCTTCAGTTTAAACCAGCATCTGCAGTTCTTCCCTACACATATCCATAAGTAATATGTCATGTCAGATCCCTTGTATGGGTGGAGGTTTTGAGCAGCAGAGCATAATAGTCTGATCATTAGGAAAAATATCTTCAAGTGCTAACCATCAAGGATGATGCAAGTCCTATTTACAGCATAAATGAAAAATTAATACTTGCAGTCGCTTTCAAAGAACTTTTTCCCAAAACATATTCACACCTTTAGTTTGTCTGGGGCAGCATGGTGGCAAAAGTTCACATTTGAACTGACCCACTTAAAGTGCCATTTGCAAACTCAAAGCTGCAGAGTTTACGCTGTTGATCCTCAGTTTGCTTCACCCCTCTGTGTGGTGGAGTTGCTGCCTCACAGCACCAGAGACCCAGGTTCGATGCCGACCATGAGTGCTGTCTGTTCGGTGTTTGCACGTTCTCCCCGGGACCTGCGTGGGTTTTATCCAGGTGCTCCGGTTTCCTTGAGGAAACACTTTTTCACACAGAGTGGTGAGTCTGTGGGATTCTCTTCCTCAGAGGGCGGTGGAGGCAGGGTCTCTGGATGCTTTCAAGAGAGAGCTAGATAGGGCTCTGAAAGATAGCGGAGTCAGGGGATATGGGGAGAAGGCAGGAACGGGGGCACTGATTGGGGATGATCAGCCATGATCACATTGAATGGCTGTGCTGGCTCGAAGGGCCGAATGGCCTACTCCTGCCTATTGTCTGATGTCTATTGTAATCGAGTCTGTCCCGCTGAGTTGTCCCAGCATTTTGTGTCTATCTTCGGTTTAAACCAGCATCTGTAGTTCCTCCCAACACTAAAAACTAATGTACGAGTATTTTACAATTGAATTGAGTGATAGACACAGCTAACATCTTGGAGAGGTTAATAGAGACATCTTGACAGATTATCATCTACAAAGATGAATAACATTAATCTACCTCCGACACAGAGCTCAGTCTTTGAAGCATCCACCACCAAAGTTGATTCTGACAGGGTCAATCCATAAAATTGACTTTGCTGCAGAAATGATTCGTTTAAATTACCTACGGAAGTGAAATGTGGCAGGTAGGATGATTCACAATGTGTGCCACCCTCTGCTTCACCTTTCCCAGCTGATCCAACCTGCACTGGCCTGTCCCACCTCGGACGGGGTCCTGACCCATCAGGCCACAACCTACTGTAGACGGTAGATAAAAATGCTGGAGAAACTCAGCGGGTGCAGCAGCATCTATGGAGCAAAGGAAATAGGCAACGTTTCGGGCCGAAACCCAAAGGGTTTCGGCCCGAAACGTTGTCTATTTTGTCCAGCACTTTTCTCCATCTGCATTTTCCAGCATCTGCAGTTCCTTCTTAAACAGGATACATCTGAGTTGATTTTGTTAGATGTAGTCACGACGAGCGCTGTTTCATATTTAAATCGTCAGTCAGTCAGTCAGTCCGCGGAGCCGGTGAGAGGAGTTTTTAATTACATTTCTCATCCACAGCGAGTTATGAATAAGTGCCACTCAATAATAGAGGGAGGTTGACAGTGAAGTGTTTGTGTGATTGAATCTGAATCTGAATCTGAATCTGAACAGCAACCGACTAAGTTAAAGCCTGACTAGAGACATGGAAGGAACGTTTTTTTTTTTAACCAAAAATAATTAATTCAATTATTTATAATAATATGTACAGTAGGAAATAATTCAAAACTAAACCCACCATCAAAATAGACATAGACATAGAAACATAGAAAATAGGTGCAGGAGTAGGCCATTCGGCCCTTCAAACCTGCACCGCCATTCAATATGATCATGGCTGATCATCCAACTCAGTATCCCATCCCTGCCTTCTCTCCATACCCCCTGATCCCTTTAGCCACAAGGGCCATATCTAACTCCCTCTTAAATACAGCCAATGAACTGTGGCCTCAACTACCTTCTGTGGCAGAGAATTCCACAGATTCACCACTGTCTGTGTGTAAAAAATGATTTTCTCATCTCGGTCCTAAAATACTTCCCTCTTATCCTTAAACTGTGTGACCCCTTGTTCTGGACTTCCCCAACATCAGGAATAATCTTCCTGCATCTAGCCTGTCCAACCCCTTAAGAATTTTGTAAGAATACAAGTCAAAGAAATGTTCCTCAATAGCAAATATACTTGTGGCTAAGTGGATCAGAGGGTATGGAGTGAAGGCAGGTACAGGATACTGAGATGGATGATCAGCCATGATCATATTGAATGGCGGTGCAGGCTCGAAGGGCCGAATGGCCTACTCCTGCACCTATATTCTATGTTTCTATGTTTCTATTAAGCCGCTGTCTTCATTCCACGCCCAGCTTGGAGGAGACATTTTTTATTTAGACCAATTTACTATTTATTTTCAATTTGTGAACAGCATTGGTTCAAATTCTTGATGGGTACAGCATCACAAGAATCCGAAGATAGACACAAAATGCTGGAGTAACTCAGTGGGACAGGCAGCATCTCTGGGGAGAAGGAATGGGCGACGTTTCGGGTCGAGACCCTTCTTCAGACTGGTTAGTGACAAGGGAAACGGGAGATATAGGTGGTGATGAGGAGAGATAAAGAACAATGAATGAAAGATATGCAAAAAAAGTAACCAATGATCAAAGAAACAAGCCATTTGTTAAAGAAGGAACTGCAGATGCTGGAAAATCGAAGGTAGACACAAAATGCTGGAGAAACTCAGCAGGTGCAGCAGCATCTATGGAGCGAAGGAAATAGGCGATGTATCGGGTCAAAACTCTTCTTCAGCCATTGTTAGGTGTTTGTTGGGCGAAAACGAGAAGCTGGTGCGATGTCTTGAGTTGAGGGGGGGATAGAGAGAGAGAGAGGGAATGTCAGGGCTACCTGAAGTGAGAGACATCAATATTCATTCACACAAGCCCCCCCACGCCCCATGGCCTTCGCAGGCAGGTGACCTTTAAACTTGGCCCGGACCATGCCGTGGTCACCATGAGAACGAGACACTTTGCCCCAAATGACACGGGTTTACCACCAGGAGTAAAACCCTGTCCCACTGTACGAGTTCATTCCAAGAGCTCTCCCGAGTTTGCACTGATTCGAACTCGGAGATTTACGGTAATGGCCGCTCGTCGGTACTCGGGGCTCTCGTGGACATTTTTCAACATGTTGAAAAATCTTCACAAGTCTTCCCGTGCTTACCTGCCGTTAGCGAGTCTTCCCGAGTACCTGCCGTTAGCGTTACGAGCCGCTAAGAGACGTCCCCGAGCTCCGACGTACCCGGTACGTTCATTCTCCGTGCTTACCGCGAGTTTGATTTTTTCTAAACTCGGGAGAGCTCTTGGAATGAACTCGTACAGTGGGACAGGGCTGTTACAGTGTTGTGAACACAGGCACATCACTTGCCCAGCTAAAAGTCGGTCTAATCACGGAAATAAACGCCCTCAATCTTCAGTAGAGCTGTACGCTCTCTATGGTTTTTGAAGGCCATGTTTATAGCCACAATCTTCCAGGCATTGCAAGTGCACCCAGAATCAAGATGGACATCGGTGTGATCAATCTGAAAAGGACATAGAACAGCACAGCACGGCACGTGACCAGGCCCTTCGGCCCACAATGTCCGTGCAACACACCAAGCCAACTTAAACTAATCTGCTCTTCCTGCATGTGGTCCATATCCCTCCATTCCCTGCCTATCCCAGTCCAGTTCAGTTTTGTTTATTGTCACGTGTACCGGGGGACAGTGAAAAGCTTTTTGTTGCGTGCTGGCCAGTCAGCGGGTGCCTATCCCCACTGAGTTACTCCAGCATATTGTGTCTAATTCAGGGTGGGGGTTAGCTCGATGCAATCTGCTTGTACACTAAAAGGAATTTGAGATGGTGATTTACTATTGCCCTCTCAGCAAGATTCAAGGCTGTGGAACGGATGGAGCCAGTTTAACCTAGGCAGAGCACAAATAACAATTACAGGCGGAATAGAGATGAAGGCAGGCCAGCGTGTATCTGTTAAGGTCAAATGATATTTAACCGGTTAGATGGGATTTCTTGATAAAGTTACAGCAAGAGTTGATGAGACCAATGTAATTGATATACAGACTTCCAGAAAGATTTTGATAACGATCTGTCCAACAAGCTTGTTTGCAAAGGAAGGGCGACTGGTAGCATTGGCTTGACATTGGCCTCGCAGCGGCACGGTGGTGCAGCGGGTAGAGCTGCTGCCTCACATCGCCAGAGAGCCGGGTTTGATCCTGACTACGGGCTGGTGCCTGTGTGTGTGTGTGTGGAGTCTGTAAGTCAAGTCAAGTCAAGTCAAGTTTATTCGTCACAGACACATACGAGATGTGCAGCGAAATGAAAAGTGGCGATGCTCGCGGATTTTGTGCAAAAAAGACAACCAAACAAACTACAAACAGAATGGAGCAGAATCACATATTCTTTTACATATTAAATATTGTGGGTGGAAGGAAAAAGGGAAAAAAAAACCCAGCAATCTTAAAAAAAGCAGTAGAGTGTTACAGTAAAAGTTAGTCCCTGGTGAGATCGGAGTTTACAGTCCGAATGGCCTCTGGTAAGAAACTCCTTCTCAACCTCTCCGTTCTCACCAAAGATCTTATAGCGGAGCAAGATAGGCTACTCCTGCTAAATGCAATGGGATGACGTGTAGTAGCTATGGAGGGGATCCTGGCTACCTTGTCGTGGTGGAGAAGCTCGTGTGGACCTGAGATCCTGAGAGCGATGCCGTCTGGAGCTGTGCTCCTGGTAGGGCCACCCATGGCGGTAAGGTCGAGGGGGAGGTCTCTGACAAAGAGCCAATCCAACCAAGACCTCAACGGTGGAACAGGCGGAGGACGATGGCTGACCTTAGTGGAGCGTCACAACGGCTGGGAAGGCGGATGAAGGCTGCGGCAGAAAAGGGTCGCTGGTCGTCTTGGACTCCATGCCACTGGATCCCGACCCAGATCTGTCAAGGACCGTGTGTGTGGTGGCTGTCTGTGCATCAGTCTCCCCACGTGAAACAAAGTCACGCACAGGCGTCCTCCAACCCTGGAGACACCCATGGTCAGAGGGGGGCCTAAGGAGGGGAATGGACGCAATAAAAACAGTTCCCTCCCCCTACGATCAGTCTGAAGAAGAGTCCCGATCTGAAACGTCACCTGTCCAATTTCGCCAGACATGCTGCCCGACCTGCTGAGTTACCCCAGCATTTTGTATCTATCTTTGGTGTAACCCAGCATCTGCAGTTACTTCACAGTACACCTTGGGTCTTGAATGTTCTGTGTGATTCAGTGACGCAATTGCATAAAGATCTTCGTCCGTTCCACACGATTCACATTCCGTTGCCCTAGTTTTATCGAGAGTGGGAGTCGGCTCGGTGGAGCGTTGAAAGAATGCATTGATGGTCCCACACGAGACAAACTCAGAGGCGTCTCTGATGAACAAGGAGCACCAGCGACACACCAGTGTATTCCATTCCTTTTTAAATCCTGCACGGCTCTAGCTGTGACAACAAGCTGGTCCTCACAAGCAGAGCGACTGACAGGCGGTAACAAACTGACAGGAAATAACAGAAGGTTTCAATTAAAGAAAACTTTTCTCAAACGACGTTGAACATATTGAATAAATTTACATTTTTATTTTACCAGGGCATCGGAAATGTCTTTCTGGCAGTCGTCATTGGTCCGATCTCGTTCATCGTTTGACTCTTTTGCTTATCTATTTGTTCCGTATATCTCTCTACATCACCGCCTATATCTCTCATTTCCCTCTTTCCCCCGACTCTCACAGTCTGAAGAAGGGTCTCGACCCGAAACGTCACCTATAGGCATTATTAACTTACTTTTGATGAAATTCAGCGAGCAAACGCGATAATTCCCGATATTTTGGACCTTTAAATCTCCACGGCAAATGTCCGCTGTTCACTTCCGCTGTTTTTCCACCTTCAGTTCCCTCTTGTAATTACCTTACTTTCTATCTTTTTTTTTGCCTGAAAACATAGGTCGCTGTGCCTCACGGTCACCCCGACTAGCACAGAAAATTTCAGCCGTTTTCCATGTTTTTAACGGGTGGGAAAGTGCGTGTTTTCCCATCCACTAACATGTACCGGATGTCTAGCATGTCCTCCACTTGAGATTTTCGGTCACGTGGGTGCGGATCTACGCTCCAGTGACCTTTCATGAAATCACCCTATTCCCAGTAGCGGACTGGGTCTAAAAATATTGGTTGCAAGGAGACAAAGGGGGCCCACTTCATCAGGGGTCAACGTGCCATCGGGCAAGCTGACACCCTGGCCAGTCCGCCACTGCCTATTCCGTTTTCTCCAGAGATGCTGCCTGACCCGCTGAGTTACTGCCAGCGTTTTGTCTCTATTTTAGTTTTTTCTCGTACCTTGTTATTTAGGAGCAGCTTTTTTTTTCCGAAAGTCCGTGAGCACACGCTGATGTGTTCTGCAAATAGCCAGCCCGCACAGTTGGACTTTTTTTGTTTTCGCTAGATAATTCTGAAGTGCGAACTGTTATTGAATAGAGTGTGGCAGGCAGGGAAGCAGTTTCCGTTATACAAGGGTGGCAGCTCTATAAAAGCTCTGCTTTCAGCGATACATGTGATGCTGAAGGTTCGGCACAATAACTGGGAGAGTTCATGAACTGCCTTTGGTCTGACGATCTGCTCCTTTTGTCAAGAAACAAGATGTGGATCCAAGTTTATCTTTTCACACCCACGCGCCAGCCAGCAAACTGCTCCAAAAGGCACAGAAATAAACTGAGCCTGGAAAACAGAGTTTGAATATCTGACACTGCTAGCAAATTTAGTTTAGACAGTAAGGCAGCCACCTGTAGTCAGAATCAAACCTGGGCTTCTGGTGCTGTTTGGCAGCAACTCTACTGCTGCACCAGTTTGAATTTACTATCTAAATGGCGTCAATTTGTGAAAAGGGGAAGTACAACGGGATCTGGGGGTCCTTGTACATCAGTCTATGAAAGTAACCATGCAGGTGCAGCAGGCAGCGAAGAAAGCGAATGGCATGTTGGCCTTTATAACAAGAGGAGTCGAATATAGGAGCAAAGAGGTCCTTCTGCAGTTGTACAGGGCCCTAGTGAGACCACACATGGAGTATTGGGTCTTGGGTCTTTTGTTTCCTGTATGTATGACTGCAGAAACAACATTTCACTTGAGCCTCTATGAGGTTCAAGTGACAAATAAATTGTATTGTATTGTATTGTGTGCAGTTTTGGTCCCCTAATTTAAGGAAGGACATTCTTGCTATTGAGGGAGTGCAGCGTAGGTTTACAAGGTTAATTCCCGGGATGGCGGGACTGTCATATGCTGAGAGAATGGAGCGGCTGGGCTTGTACACTCTGGAGTTTAGAAGGATGAGAGGGTATCTCATTGAAACATATCAGATTGTTAAGGGCTTGGACACGCTAGAGGCAGGAAACATGTTCCCGATGTTGGGGGAGTCCAGAACCAGGGGCCACACAGTTTAAGAATAAGGGGTAAGCCATTTAGAACAGAGACGAGGAAACACTTTTTCTCACAGAGAGTGGTGAGTCTGTGGAATTCTCTGCCTCAGAGGGCGGTGGAGGCCGGTTCTCTGGATGCTTTCAAGAGAGAGCTAGACAGGGCTCTTAAAAATAGCGGAGTCGGGGGATATGGGGAGAAGGCAGGAACGGGGGACTGATTGGGGATGATCAGCCATGATCATATTGAATGGCGGTGCTGGCTCGAAGGGTGAATGGCCTCCTCCTGCACCTATTGTCTATTGTTCACTTGATGGGCCGAATGGCCTAATTCTGCTCCTGTCACATGAACTTATGACCTTCAGACCTCATGTTTCGGGCCGGGACCCTCCGTCAGTCTCGGCAACCGCAGATGCCTTGATTACATGGCTGGAGTGGAGAAGCAGAGATTGATCTCAGCTGGGCAGAGAGGAGGACAGGAGAGGATCTTATATCACGAATGAGACTCTTCCCATCAGGCATGAGGGAAGGTGGGGTGGGGGGGGGATGGAGGGGGGGGGGGGGGAGGAGGGGGCAGAGGGGTCAGGATCCAGACAGGACACAAGGTACGTAATTGGCAAAAAGAACCAGGGGCGATGTGAAGAAGGTGCTGTTCATCACACGGCATGCTGTTCGAGCTGGGCTGCACGACCCTGGGGGATGTGGAAGTCTCTTTAATTATGGAACTGAGCTGAATAAATAGTTGAAAGGAACAAGACTGTGCATTAAAAATCATGAGAGGAATAGATCGGGTAGAGTCTCTTGCACAGAGTAGGGGAATCGAGGACCGGAGGACACGGGTTTAAGGTGAAGGGGGAAAAGATTTACATAGAAACATAGATAGAAACATAGAAAATAGGTGTAGGAGGAGGCCATTCGGCCCTTCGAGCCAGCACCGCCATTCATTGTGATCATGGCTGATCATCCCCTATCAATAACCCGTGCCTGCCTTCTCCCCATATTCCATTGACTTTCCCCATAGCCCTTAATGGAAATCTGAGGGGTAACTTTTTCACACAAAGGGCGGTGGGTGTATGGAACGAGTTGCCAGAGGAGGTAGCTGGAGCTGGGACTATCCCAATGTTGAAGAGGCAGTTAGACAGGTACACGGATGGTGTGTAGGAAGGAACTGCAGATGCTGGTTTAAACCGAAAATAGACACAGAGCTGGAGTAACTCAGCGGGACAGGCCGTATTCATGCCTTCTATATTGCATTCTATGCTGAAGCAAAGCAAGAATTTCATTGTCCTATCTGGGACACATGACGGTAAACTCTCTTGAATCTTGAATCTTGAATCTCTGGAGAGAAGGAATGGGTGACGTTTCGGGTCGAAGTCCACTTGAACAACTGTTTCTAACTTCTGAAGAAGAAGGGTCTTGACCTGAAACGTCACCCATTCTGAAACTTCTTCAGACTGGGTGTACTAGTGTATGTGGTGTAGATGGGGCATGTTGGTCGGCATGGGCTAGTTGGGCCGAAGGGCCTGTCTCCACGCTGTACCACTCACTCTATCTCACACCTCTGGGGTGAGGGGGGGGGGCTGCTCAGTTTGCACTATTTAAAATAGTCTCATTGCTTCGGCAGCTGGTGCTCATACATATGTAGCCATGATATCAATCGATGCTTCGTTGATCTGAAAAGAGCTTCCCACAACGGAAGCCAGCTTGTGTAATGAGTCTGGGCTGGCTGATGTCCCATGATGGTGGGGATGTTGACAGCAGTTCTGAAGCTGGAGGAACCATGAATGATGAAGGCTCGGTGGTCGAGAGCCCGTCACCTATTAGTGGCCTCAGCAATGAAGCCCTCCTCAGCCATGACATCCCAAGAGCTTTGGTTTTAGTTTTAGAGATATAGCGCGGAAACAGGCCCTTCGGCCCACATAGTCTGCACTGGCCAGCGACCCCCCCCTCCCTGCACACACTAAGGATCATCCTGCACACACTAAGGATCATTTACCCACAAGCCTGTACGTCTTCGGAGTGTGGGAGGAAACCAAAGATCTCGGAGAAAACCCACACAGCTCACGGGGAGAACGTGCAAACTCCGTACAGACAGCGCCCGTAGTCAGGATCGAACTCGGGCCTCTAGCGCTGTAAGGCAGCAACTCTACCGCTGCGCCACTGTGCAACCCGAGGTTTAGGTAGTTTAGCTGTCCAGTTTAGTCCAGTTTGGTTTAGTTTAGTCTAGTTTAGTTTAGTTTAGTCTAGTTTAGTCTAGTTTAGTTTAGTTTAGTCTAGTTTAGTCTAGTTTAGTTTAGTTTAGTCTAGTTTAGTTTAGTTTAGTTTAGTTTAGTCTAGTTTAGTTTAGTTTAGTCTAGTTTAGTTTAGTTTAGTTTAGTCTAGTTTAGTTGAGCACTCTACATTTCCCTAATCATCGCCTGCTTTGAACTGTCCTTTTCACTCTTTACCCTTCCACATCTCTAGTTCCCCTCTCCCCTGACTCTCAGTCTGAAGAAGGGGCTCAACCCAAAAGGTCACCAATTCTTTCTCTCCAGAGATGCTGCTCTGCCCCGCTCAGTCATGGGCCGGTCCATAGTTGGTTGCTGGCGACTGTCACGGTCGCGGCAGGTGGCTGGAAAACCGGTAACTGGACAGCCCCGCTGCAACAATGTCTACGACAACCTACCATCTAGTCGACGTCCAGCTACGGCAAGCTACCGACAACCAGCGACCCGTTAGGACGTCCGCCTACGACCACACCCACGTTCACCCGCGGCAAGCTACGACACGGTAAGCCAATTCAAGAGAGAGTCAAGAGTCAAGAGTCAATTTAATTGTCATTTGGACCCCTGGAGGTCCAAACGAAATGCCGTTTCTGCAGCCATACATTACACACAAATAGACCCCAGACACAACATAATTACATTTTACATAAACATCCATCACATAGCTGTGATGGAAGGCCAAAAAAACTTATCTCCCCACTGACCCCCCCCCCGGTCAGAGTCAAAGTCAAAGCTGGCTGGCGATGGCGATTGTCCCGCGGCCATTGAAACCACGCCGGGTGGTGCGAGGTCGCACACCGGGTCTTGGTGTTGGAGCCCCCGGTGTGCGCTCGCGGTTCCCAATTCAGTCGCCGGTTGACGGAGGTTGGCGTAGGTAGTCGCCAATGGGAATTCGCCGAAGTCACCACCGGCCACAGCCTACGGCAGGACCGGCGTCAGGAGAAGTCAAGCTGCGCTCATTGGCGTCAAGCCCACTGCCGCCGAGAAACTGTGAGCATTTCAAAATCCAGCGGCAACACTCTTTGGGCGACTTGAGGAGACGACTCACGACCACACGGGCATCACCCCGCGACCATGTGGCAACAGCGAAACTGCCTGTAGTCGCCTAAAAAAATCACCTAAGTGGGACAGGGGCATTTGAGTCTATTCTCACCCGTCTCGGCTCCAGGTTTTCAGCCTCTGTGCCATAGTATTTCCGCCCCTGGGAATAATCATTTCACTCGGTTAAGAGTCACTGCGGGGATTCACTAAAAGCAGAGTCTGTGCCACGTTTATACGCCACCGTATTAGCAATGGAGCTGGGAAGAGAGCCTGCGTATTATGGCAAACTGAAGCACCGTTCTTGTTTGCTTTCCTCATGATACTGCAATGCAGGCAGTGTCTGGAGGTAAGAACAGGCATGTATAGATTGGACTAGAACGTAATGGGACTATCGTGCTTCAGCTGATTAAAATTTCATGTTCTGCTCGCTTAAGTATACAACGATGTTCTTTGGTAGCTGGTGGGCGTGATAGAAGTTCGGTTCTCTGGGAATAGTCAAGGCCTGTATCTGGTGAAGATTACAAGCTTTGCTTCAAGTTACCAGTTTAAAAATGCATCCGTTACAATTGTACATGGAGATGTCTAACAGAGATCAGAATACATTAATGCTCACATATTGCAATCCAGTTTCATCTATTACATTAAACGGGAGAGAATGCGGGGAAAATTTACCCTGGATTTGAGTTTGAGTTTAGTTTAGTTTAGTTTATTGTCACGTGTATAGTGAAAAACTTGTTGTTGCCTGTTATTCAGTCAGCGGAAAGACGGTACATGATTACAATCGGGCCATCCGAAACTCTTGAACACTGCAAACAATAACTAAAGGCTCAGCAACGACTGTTCTTCCTGAGGACATTAAAAAAGACTGGTCTGCCCCAACAGCTGGTGACAACGTTCTACCGCTGCACCACAGAGAGCATATTAACGTATGGCATCTCTGTGTGGTATCTCAGCTGCACGGAGGCGGAGAGGAGAGCTCTTCAGCGCGTCGTCCACAGAGCGTAGAGGATCATTGGGACAGAGCTACCAGCCTTGGAGGGCATCTACCACACATGGTGCCTCAGGAAGGCCGTCAGCATCCATAAAGACTCCTCACACCCCTGTAACGGACTGTTTGAACTACTTCCCTCCGGCAGACGTTACAAGGCCTTCTACGCCCGAACCTCCAGACTCAGGAACAGCTTGATTCCCAGAGCTATAGCGGCTCTGAACCGGCCCTGCTGAGTGACCCCCACCCCCCCCCCCCCTGGACTGTCTCCCTCGGATGGTCACGACACACAGACACATCTGCACTTTAGTCTGTTTGAACTGTTTTACTGTTGTAATGTTAATTTTACAAACCATGTTTCTCGGGGGATCTAAATCTAAATTTTACAAAAGTCAAGTCAAGTCAAGTCAAGTCAAGTTTATTTGTCACATACACATACGAGATGTGCAGTGAAATGAAAGTGGCAATGCTCGCGGAACAACAAAACAACCAAACAAATTATAAACACAATCATAACACACATATTATTTTACATAATAAATAATAGAAGGAAAAACGTTCTGTACAGTTAGTCCCTGGTGAGAAAGGCGTTTACAGTCCGAATTGCCTCTGG